>NW_007255963.1:119303-124046 GCF_000164805.1 Carlito syrichta | reverse complement strand
CCAGCAATGATAATTTTATTTTACTTGTTTTGCTCATGTGAGACTCATATGTTGTAATTCTTAAACATGTCTTGTCTTCACAAAAGAAGACATCCGAGCAGCCAACAAACACATGAAGAACTGCTCCACCTCACTAATCATCAGGGAGATGCAAATCAAAACCACACTGAGATACCACCTAATTCCAGTCAGAATGGCAATTATCAACAACTCAAAAAATAACAGCTGCTGGAGAGGGTGTGGTGAAAAGGGAACACTTCTACACTGTTGGTGGGAGTGTAAACTAGTGCAACCTCTGTGGAAAGCAGTGTGGCGATTCCTAAAAGCTCTAAAAATCGGCCTTCCGTATGACCCTGCAATTCCCCTACTGGCAATATACCCTGACGAACTCAAATCACTCTATAAAAAAGATACCTGCACACGTATGTTTATCGCAGCATTGTTCACAATAGCAAGAACCTGGAAGAAACCATGCTGCCCATCAAAAGAGGACTGGATTAAAAAAATGTGGTACATATACAAGATGGAATACTACGCAGCCATAAAAAAGAACAAAATCATGAATTTCGCAGCAACCTGGATGGAACTAGAGTCTATAATACTGAGTGACCTCTCACAGAAACAAAGATCCGAATATCACATGTTCTCACTCATATAATGGTCCTGAACATCCAATGCAATACTATGAGAAAATGACGGATGGTACTGGGAAACTATGGGGGGGAGGGGGATGGGATTAACAGTAGCAAATATCTGTCGGGGGATGGGAAAACACTTTTTATTTAGACAGGGTGCCTGAATGAAACGTCATTGTACACCTAACCCTTAACTGTACCCCACAAAACCATAATAAAAAATACTGATTAATGAAAAAAAAAAAAAATGGATATATAGTGTTTGCTTTCTGGTGTCATTCTGAGTGCTATAATTTCTATGTGGTCACTTTGTAAATTGTGGAGCATTTGCTAGTTTTAGGTGGGACCACAACTGGCAGCAAGGACTTAGAATGTCTTCTCTTTCTATTAAATGACTTTCTATTGTGCCTTTTAAGAAATGTGTTTACACTTCTCCTATCTTCTATGCTGTCTATACTTTCCTTTGTGCAGGTTCTTAAGTGGGAAGTGGAATTGATGGCCAGAATGGCAAAAACCATTGACAGCTTCACTCAGAATCAGACAAGGCTGGTGGTTATCATCGATGGATTAGATGCCTGTGAGCAGGATAAAGTCCTTCAGATGCTGGACACTGTATGTTTTGAACCACCTTGAAACTTGTTGTTATGTTGTGGCAACTGAGAGGATGCATAACTTTGTGAAATATCTCAAATGGAACAGAAACTCTGGTTTCTGTTTGACAAGTACTTGTTTCTCTTATGTTTGCAAACAACCAGTCTTTACACAGAAACATAGCAAGAATAATGTTTCATTACAGAGTTAAATAATTTTAACTTAATGGCTGTGTGAGAAAATGAATAGAGTATCTCTTAGATACTCTTGAGAGTACCTTCATAGCATGGCTCCAGCTTTTCTTTGTAGATAATTGTGACTAGAATCTGAAAAAATATAAGAAACCCAGAGAATTTGTAGAGTTTTTGTTAAGGTAGGTACATCGGTGACTTTCTGTGTAAGGTATGTTGTAAGCAACAGTGGTTTAACTGTGGGTAGAGACCAGTGTGCCCAGACCTCTTGTGTATTCATGAATATTTCTCATGTGTGTTGGTCTTACCTCTTTTGCCGACCATAAGTGTCTCAACATAGGACAGTATTAATTGTTTTGCTTGCAGGTTTTTTTGGTGTCAGATGACAACAAACCCAGATTGAAGTGTCTGTAAAATTTGCTTTCATATATAATAAATTTTAATGCTATTTTAAAAATATAGTCACCAAAGGATAGCACATATTTTGAAGAGAGATGTCTTATTATCTTGGATAATTTAAAATTTATGTCACAACTGTGTATTTTTTCTACCATAGGTTCGAGTTCTGTTTTCAAAAGGGCCATTCATTGCCATTTTTGCGAGTGATCCACATATTATCATAAAGGCGATTAACCAGAACCTCAATAGTGTGCTTCGTGATTCAAATATAAATGGACATGACTATATGCGCAACATAGTTCATTTGCCTGTTTTCCTCAATAGTCGTGGACTAAGCAATGCAAGAAAATTTCTTGTGACTTCTACAACAAATGGGGACATTCCGTGCTCGGATACTGCAGGTAAAGGTCAAGCCCCTAAAGTACTTTGGGTTTGAAGTAGTTTTATAGCATAGTTATATGGTGACTCTCGTTTTTACCTTGAAAAATACTGTTGGTAGTTTGTGGCTCTAAATGTCACATGCAGCAGAATTTTAGTGTAAATGATGCTCTGTTGATAAATTCTTCAAGGGATACCGGAAGATGCTGACAGAAGAGTTTCACAAAACAGCCTTGGGGAGATGACAAAACTTGGTAGCAAGACAGCCCTCAATAGACGGGTAAGATGCTGCTGGTTTTGAGCTATATGTTTGTATTGCTGTTTATTTGAATATAAATGAAATTAAGGTGATGCCACTTAAGTAATATTGCGTTAAACTTTCAAATAAATGTTATCATTGAATTTCCTTTCAGCTTCAGGTTTTTCAGGGAATGCCTGCAGCTAGAGCCCTAACAACTGTACATTGTGTAGGGGTCCCTGTCCTGTCCCAACCTGTTCTCAGCCCAAGTGCTGCTCCAGACCCAGGCCAATCCAGTGGAATTCTCTGAGAGTGAGAGATTTTAAAGCTTACCAAATGATTTCATCCAGGGTGGAACCACTGTATTCAGGTAGAGATTATGCCCATTGCCGCCACAGCAGAAAGAGGTTTGTAGCATGAGAGGACCCCTGGCTTTGTCTTCCTATTGGCCTTCCTTTTCCCCTGATGTTTGTGGGATGTGCAGTGTTTTTTCTAGGTTTTGTGCTATTGGTTTTCTCTAGTGCTTTAGTTGTCCCTTTCCTCCCCATCTTACTTGTGTGGAACAAGGGCGTGCGCTTGCAGGGGAGTTGTGGTTTCAGTGCCACTTAGGGACAACTAAGTTGGGCTAGCATTGGTATTGTGTTTTTTTCTGGTTTGCTATCATTAAATTTGAACTTTTTTTTTAAAAAAGAAAGTCTTCAGTGACATTTTTTTATGCCTCTACACTTCATAGGTATGAATGAAAAGTTAATATGATAAATGACAGTTGATAGCATACATTTAGAGGGGCATATGATTTATCATTTTGAATTTCTCTCCTGGCAGTCTAGATTCTTGGGCACCTTATGGTTGCATCCACTGTTTCTTTGCATCAGATCTTTAGACTATATTTTTATGCCTCTTATGAGATGGAATTCCTTAGCCCATCCAAACAGAGTGCTTTTAGTTCTTACATAGGTGTGAGAATAGTTAGAGTAGATATCCCCTTGACAGAGTCGTTGCACATTTCAAAATAACCTAAAAATCAAAATGCTGAATCCTTAAAAACCAGATAAGGGCTTATTTGCTATATTATTTCAGAGTTCCTATAAATTGACCCCATAGAGTTTAACTATAATACTTTTCACAGAGTCTGCTTACTTATAATCTTAAAGACGTTGCTTACTTAAAATCTCTAACTGTACAACTATCATTCAAAATGTATCTAAAGCTAAGCCACATTTGATGAAGTTGCTAATATTAGTTTATAACTGCTCTGTAAAGATTCTGCCTCAGGGATAATAGTAACATTACTGTATAATATTTCTCTTGACTCACATTTTGAATTTTTGTGATCGTTGTCATAAACATTTATTAGCATCTCAAAAAGCCTCAGATTCTCAGACCTGATGTGCTGTTTCAGGATACTTACCGAAGAAGGCAGATACAGCGGACGATCACCCGCCAGATGTCCTTTGACCTTACAAAACTGCTGGTTACTGAGGACTGGTTCAGTGACATCAGTCCTCAGACCATGAGAAGACTACTTAATATTGTTTCTGTGACAGGTGACTTTTGTTTCTTACTGTCTGTGGTAGATGATACGTGCTGCCATTAACAAAGCAATTGAATTTCAGAAACAAAGGGATATATTGTGTTTATATGTTTATATTGCTGAATAACCATTTTACTTGTTTTAAGTATAAATAATGAAGTCAGTGTTAGTTTTGTCATTGAAAATAAACCATTGGTTATACACTATTTTAAAACTTGATGATTTAAAAAATATTTTACTTCATCTTGGGTTAATTTTTCACTTTGGTATAAAGGTAATTTTTTTATGCTAATTGGTATAACAGTATAATTAACTTATAGTTTAAAATGTTAAATTTAAGATTTTATGTGCTGTCATTCTATCTTAATTTTCCTTTTTTTTTTTTTTTGAGTCGGAGTCACACTCTGCTGCCCAGACTGGAGTACAGTGGCACGCTCACAGCCACTGCAGCCTCGACCTGCTGGGTTCAGGCGATCCTTTCTCCTCAGCCTTCCAAGTAGCTGGAACTACAGGCACGCGCCACCATGCCCAGCTAATTTTTTTAAAAAAATTTATTGTAAAGACGAGGTCTTGCCAAGTTGCCCAGGCTCATCTCAAACCCCTGGACTCAGGCAGTTCTCTCGCCTCTACTTCCCAGAGTGCTGAGATTACAGGTGTGAGCCACCACTGCTGACTCTATCTTAATTTTCGTATGATATTTTGAATAAGAATACGGACAGTAGCCAGGCTTGGTGGCTCAGCCTGTAATCCCGCGCCTTTAGGAGGCTGAGGTGAGTG
>NW_007255963.1:81765-119283 GCF_000164805.1 Carlito syrichta | reverse complement strand
TTCCGAGACCTCATCTCTACAATAAATCAAAAAATCAGCCGGGTGTGGTAGCGCGCGCCTGTAGTTCCAGCTACTTGGAAGACTGAGGCAGAGAAGGATCGCCGGAGCCCAGCAGGTCGAGGCTGCGGTGGCTGGGAGTGGCCACTGCACTCCAGTCTGGGCGACAGAGTGAGACTCCAACTCAAAAAAAAAAAAGAATACGGACAGTAAAATTAAGGATTGTTGTTCTGTAGCTGAATTTGTTGCATGAAATTCTACTCCTCACCTTGTTAATTCTTCCTTGAAAATTATCTTTAAGACAATCATAGAAGTATTGTAATCTAGTTGGTAAAGTACATGACTGTTTGCATGGTATCGATTGGTACATTGTAATATTTACTAGTGTTAACTCTATTATGATAGCTACATTAGAATTGTGTTTTATGCTATTGTTGGGGTTCATGCTGTGAACTGTATTCCAAGTGAGGCTGAGTCTAATATATTTACAATGTTTTTGGTAATTAAATCCCTTTGAATGAGGTCTCAAGCCTCTGTATACTTTTGTTTGACAGTGGAAATGTTTTAATATGTTATTAACATATATGTACTCATTTAACAAATGTGTAGCAATCGTCTGCCTTATGCCAGGTACTGGTCTGCGCATTGTATAGATAAGCAGTGAACAAGATAAAGTCCCTGCCCTAATTGGGAAGAACAAAAGACAGAATGTCACGCAATGAAGAGTACCATGAATAGGAGGAACTGAAAAGGAGATTGCACTCCCTCTCTCTCGAAAGTTGCTCCCATCAACCACAAACAGATTGCTTCTCCCTTCCCAAGAAAACCTTTTTTGACTCTACCTCTGCTCTAGCTTCTGCCCCATTTCTCAGCAAAGCATGTAGAAAGTCTTATCTGTCTGTGTCTTATATTCTTCTCCCTGTTTTCACTGACCTATTCCAGTAATCTCTTGCTCTCAGTACTTGAGTAAAATTGCATTTTCAAGGTTACCAATGACTTCCATGTTACAGAATTCAATGATCAGGCCCGTGCGCATCTTATTTAACCTCATCAGCAGCATTTGACAATGTGTGGATCACTTCTCCTTCTTGAAACACTTCATTCAGAATGATGGCTTCCAGAATGCCACACTTACTGGATTTCCTCCTGCCACACTGGTGGTTAGTCTTCATTTCCCACTAACCACTTAGCCTTGGAATGCTCTTGGATGCAGTTCTTGGAGCTCTCATTTTCTACTGAGACCAGCTTCCTTGGTGATCACATTTAGTTTCAAAGGTTTAAATACCATCTATATGCTGAAGATTCTCAAATGTGCATCTTCATTGTTTCTGGACCTCTTGACTAAGATCAAATCAAATGCATATCTTCAGCCCTGTAGCTCTTCAGTTGCCTGTTTGACAGCTAATGGTGTCTGACACGTAGTGTGTCCAAAATTGAACTTTTGATTCTGTGACCTAAACTTAGTCCAACCGTGGTCTTTTCTGTTTTTGTGGTGGTTGTTGTTTTTGAGATGGAGCCTCTGTTGCCCAGGCTGGAGTGCAGTGGCACGTTCATGGCCACCACAGCCTTGATCTGCTGAGCTCAGGGCATCCTTCTGCCTCAGCCTTCCATGTAGCTGGAACTTCAGGCACGTGCCACCATGCCTGGCTAATTTTTTTTTTAATTGTAGAGACAGGGTCTCACCATGTTGTCCAGGCTGGTCTCAAATCCGTGGGCTCAGGCAATCCTCTTGCCTCCACCTCCCTAAGTGCTGGGATTACAGGCATGAGCTACTGTGCCTGGCTATTCTTTTCTGTCTGTTAATCCATCTGTGTTTCCAGTTCCTTAAGCTAAGAATCTCAATATCTTTCTTTCATATACCACCTCCAATCTATTAGTAAAATCTTTAGTTCTATCTTCAGTCTGTATCCTGAATCTGACCACTTCTCACCATTTCTGGCATACTACCCTTATCTGGCACGTTGTTGTATCTTCTTTTTGGTCTCCCTACTCCTGTCATTTTTTTTTTTTCTTCTCTATATCCTGTTCCCCAGGTGGTAGCCACAGAGAGCCTCTTAAAATGGAAGCAAGTCATGTTATTTCTCTGCTCAAGACTCTGTATTGTGTTTTCATTTTACTGAAAATAAAAATCTAAGTCTTCACAGTTTGTTGCAAAGCCCTTTATGACTTGTTTCCCCATCCCTTTCCTTCCTCCAACCTCATCTCCCGTTACTCTCTTCCTCCATCCCTTACTGACTTTTTTGCTCTTCTCTGAAAGTGTCAGATGTGCTTCTACTTCTACCCCAGAGAGCTTCTGCATTTGCTGTTTCTTCTGCCTGGAAGGATTATTCTTTGGATAGATGTATAATGGGTTTTCTCACCTCCTTTTAAATATTTGCTTAAAAGTCAGCTTTTCCGTGAGACCTTCCCTATCTCACATAAAATGGTATTTTCCTCTTTGACACTCCTTGCTTTACCTTTTGCCTTATCTACTCCACAGAACAGATCACATTCTAATACACTATATTATTTACCTTTTTTGTCTGTCTCCCCTGAGTAGAATGTAAAATCTACATGGCAACCATTTAAAAAATCTATCCTGCTTATTGCTGTTCTCTCAGTACTCAGAACAATGATAGGGGCACTGTTGTTAATAACTAGGGGACCTTAATGAAATGGGAGCCAGATTTTGCACATATCTGGAGAAAAGCATCATAAGCAAGAGGAAGCGCAAGTGTAAAGGCTCTGAGATGGGACTCCAGGAGTAGCCAAAGGCTTGTGTGGTTGGAGTTTGGGGAGCAAAAGAGAGAGTATTGGGAAGGGCTGTCAAAGAAATAGTCCCCAAATTTATAGTGAAGACTTTAGAATATACAATATTTAGACATTTCCAGGCACTCTAGAGAGGACCAAGTTGATATCATTTTGCAGTTAATACTGAGAGTTACATTCTAAAAGTAACAAAGTATTTTTCTAAAGCTACATCTTAAGCATAAGAATTTCTCTGATGCTAGTTTTTGACTATATGGTAGACTTTCTAGATTGTTAAACCAGAAATATTTTCATTTTATGTCTCATCAAATATAAATTTCTCGGCAAAACTTTCATTTTATAAAAGCACCTAGTGCCATTAGTTCCACTGCTTAAAAATAAGCATTATATTGAAAAATAATTTACGGATTTAAATCTTTGTACTTTAATGGAATTTTGATAGTTTTCATGATAAGTTTTCCATTTAATTGGGTAACATAAGTTGGAAATGTATATGGAAATATGTTTATTGGAAAGGATAGAATTTGAAGGCAAAAGACTTGGGTTTGAGCCCTGGACATGTTGATATATTCTTAAGGTAGAATACTTATTTTTAAAGTTAAATTATTTGTGAATATACTAAGTATTTTTTGTAACATAATATTATACATCTATTAATTTTTAAATGTTTTTGTATTCTTTAAAAGGGCGATTACTGAGAGCTAATCAGATTAGTTTCAACTGGGACAGGCTTGCTAGCTGGATCAACCTTACTGAACAGTGGCCATATCGGACTTCATGGCTCATACTGTATTTGGAAGAGACTGAAGGTATTCCAGATCACATGACATTAAAAACCATCTATGAAAGGTACTTTCTTTTGACCTCCTTGTATTTAACTTAGTTTGAGTTTAAAAAAAAAAAGAATTAATGTATATAAAGCAAACTGAATACAAAATAATATGTATAAAATGTACACTTCTGGATTCAATTAATTGTTTTTATCAATTCCATTATAATTTTGGAGTTGTATTAGCACAGGCATATGTCCCATTAGGTAAAATTTACAACTTTATTTGGAAATATTCTTACTTTCTCAGGTATATAAAGTTTTAATAGTTACCAGTTTCTTGCCAAGTTATCAAAGTTATAATGCTTTTTGTTTACCAGAGCACTTCAATACTATCAAAGGCTTCAATTGCTATTCTAAATAAACTCTCTCTTAGAAAAAAGATAATACAAGGAAACTATACAAATAATTTTATAAAATGAATATAATTGAAACTACTGTTTTGAAATGTAAATTAAATCTTACAAGAGATTTAGTGTATAGTTTATATATTAAAACTTTTAAAAGTTCAAATAGTTTTTCTTCCCCTAGAGTATTTCAGTGTATGGTTTTCCTGATTTTTGAATCTCCATTTTTCATGTACATATTTTATTTAATATTTCTAGGCAAATAACTGGTTTTAGAATTGTAGAGTATTGGTATAGGATTGGGCTTAAAGATTTGAGCTCTTCTAGGTTTTTCTGTTTAATTTTTGCTAAATTAGTGGTAGAGGCCATATGTGCTATATCAAGTAGATTTTCCAGTAGATACAGGGATGCAAGTTACCATAGTTCTATGGGAAAGTGAACTGAATCGCATCTGGCCTTCGATATTTTAGAAATTAACTTATTGTGAGATACATGATTGTGTCATAAAATAAGTTTTATGTCCTGAATACACATTTATATCATAATCCAAGTGCTGTGTTATATATGAGCATGTTATTAGATATGAGCACAGTAATAATTAAACAGTTAAAGCATAACTCTTAAAAAGTTTCAACTTCTTAATAATAATTCATACCAATATTATGGGGTTTATTTTTGACATGGTATATTTATACATAGAGCCCTATTTAACATAAACAAGTAGTCCTTTCGCATTCTCATTTATCCTTGAGATTGTTTTTACTTGTGTGTAAATAAAAGCAGGTTTTAAAAAAAGGATAAACCTTCATTTAGGAACTATGAACTGGATTTGAAGGTAGGAAAAATTGCAGTAGAGTGGAGGGGTGGCTTAAGAAACAATAGGGGAAGTAATTTGAAGCTGCTTTCGTTTCTTAGATGCTGTCTGAATTGGTATTATTCAAGAGTGATCTATTACTCTAGAAATACCTTTCTAGGTTTCAGGAAATTTGAACTCATGTAGACAGGAGAACTAGTCTATTCACAGGAGTCTTTACTTAAGGAGTGCAGGTTATCTAGCATCTCTAAATATCCTCCCTAATACCAGGTACTCTGCTATTTGCCTTATGTATTCTTGGCTCTTGATAAAGCTCACAGAAGTGGTTAGAATTGTTCCATGTGATTAGCAAAGAAGCTTGAGGTTCAGAAAATTTAAGTAACTTCTCGAAGATACTCAGCTCTTAAGAAGCAAAACGGATGTTTCAATCCAGCTCCCTCAGACTTTGTACACTACTCATATGCCTATTACTATTCTAAGCTCTTTATGTTTTAACTTTAACTTCTTTTATTCTTAAAATTCCAAATGGGATACTTTTGTTATCCTCATTTTGCACATAAGAAAAACTGAAGCCTAGAGAAGGAAAGTCACTTGCTGAAAGTCTCACAAGGCAGTAAGTGGTAGCATTGAAGTTTGAAACAAGGCATTCTGCCTTGAGGGTCTGTGCTCAAAATATGCTGAATTGTTCTCATGACATCATTGTAGTAGTGAAACTTCTTTAAGCTAAAGCACTGTCAGAAATACTTAAGAAACTAAATTTTATCATAAAATTTAGAGTCTGAAGTTTTTATATTTTTGTGTTCTTTTTTCTAGAACATCACAAGTTTGTATATATAATATTTTAAGTAAAAATTATTATTATTATCTTTTCCAGTTTTCCTTTTTTTCTTTCTTTTTAATTTTTTAAATGGAATACATAGTTCATGCCATTCTTTGATTTTGGTTCAGAATAGAACTCAAGTCAGTCTCCTTACCTTCCTTTAATTGAATATAGTTTGTATACTGTGTCTCAGGGTTATAGAAACATTGATCAATATTGATCAATATTTCCCATTTCAAGGACTGTGTGCTGGAGTCCCAGGAACTGGGCTCCACATGTTCTGGGAAGAGGGTGGGAAGGGGTGAAAGAAAATCTGTACTTCAGACACAGGAGGTAGAAGTAGAAAAGATGTGAAAATAAAAAGTTGTAAAGGCCCTCCAAAAAAATGCATATTTCAGTTCAATCCAGCAAACATTTATTCATCATCTGCTGTTTATACATCCTGTTACTAGATGCTGAGGATATTATCATTTGGATATAATGTGTCTTTCTGAAACTGTGACTCTTCTTAAAGAAACCAAGATGAACAGGTGTTAGAGGCCCCATTGTCTCCTTAGTTTTGCTCATTAATGTGTATCCAGTTTGAGTTTTTTCTAGGAGTCCAGCCTTACGTAATTGTTCTTTATGCTTTTGTGTGTTCTAGGGACTGGCAAGGGAGATGGGGTGAATAGAGGAACAAATAGAAAAGCATCTTATGCCCTTGAGGAACTTACATTTAAAAAGATGTTTTTTCTCTCTATTTGAAAATACTTTCACTTAAAAAAAGTTGCAAGAAAGAATAGTACAATGAACACCCATAAGCCCTGTATCTGGATTCAGCTGTTGTGAATATTTTACTGTGCTTGCTTCATCATTTACACTCATGCAGTGTTGAGGAACTTATATTTTGAAGGTAAAACATAAACATGTTTGAGATAACTAGAAGAAAGAAAAATGATGGCTCAATTAACCAATTAAGTTTTATCAGTATCAGGCTAAATCATTGTTTCTAGATGATAGAAAACTTCTTAGCCCAACAGTTACTGTTGTTTGCTAACAGAAAGTGGTTTGACTTTTTAAAACTTCCACTCTTCAGTATTTTGAGCCTCATAAATAATATTTTAAAATTTACATTATAAATTAATTAAAAGATATATTTTGGACAAAAGAGAATATAAAACATAAAGCTTAAAGATAATAGTAATTATGACACCATGCTTATGAAATAGAATATTCCTGTAATCCCAGCACTTTGGGAGGCCGAGGCAAGAAGATTGCCTGAGTCCAGGGGTTTGAGACCAGCCTAGGCAATTTGGTGAGACCTCGTCTTTACAATAAGTCACAAAAAATTAACTGGGCATGGTGGCGTGCATCTATAATTTCAGCTACTTGGAAAGCTGAGGCAGAAGGATTGTCTAAGCCCAGCAGGTAAGGGTGCAGTGGCCGTGAGCATGCCACTGCACTCTAGCCTGGGCGACAGAGTGAGACTCCAACTCAAAAAGAAAGAAAGAAAGAAATAGAATATTTGTAGAGGAAATATTTTGGAGGAGGCATTTTGTATCATGTAACAAAAATAACTTGGAGTGAATTTGGGTAGGGGAATATTTTATTTTGTTCAAAAAATATAGACTATTTTATATTTGAAGTGATATGAATTTTGTTTTATTGTTAAGCCAACTTATTACTTAAACTTATTGCTTAAGCACTCGGTGGGCTTGCCATCCTTAAGTGGGTTGGATTCAGGGTGATTTTGAGATGCTTTTTGTTGTTGAAATTAGTATATATGTCTTATATGCCTACAATTACTTACACAGCTTATTTTGTAGCTAGTCTAAAGAAGAGATAAAGACAGTATAGTAAACAATCTTTATAAGAATTCATAAGAAATTTACTTAAAATAAATACATATAATAAGATGAATCGGAATGAAAAACTCTAGGAAGACAATGTCATCAACATATTGAAAAGCCAGATATTGGGTTATGTGAGAATAATTTAGATGGCTCTGTTTCTAGTTAACTATAGTTGAGTTCTTTGATGCTATAGCTTGTCATTTGAATAATAAAAAGTTTTATTTACAGCTGACAAAAAACAGCAGTATATAATTGATATTCATTTATTTTATTAAAGAAATCTGATTTGGTAAAAACAATCAGAAAATAGTATTTTTAACGCTAGTAGTAAAATTTATTTTTTTAATCCATAAAAAGCCTCATTTATTTTTATAGCAATTTGATGACACATCTGCTTGCTTTATTCAGCTGAAAAAGAAAATGTTGGTTCTTGGTGTTTGGTAAAATTGCTTTGTTAAATTATTTTCTAAATTGTTCAACTTTTAACAAATGACATTTGATACTAACACTGGAAAGCAATTTCAGCTAATTAAGTAGATCCCTCTATAAACCATTGGAACATTAAGATGACATACTGTTCATTCAAGATTATTTTAATTGGTACAATTATTGTAATTTTCTTGCAATTATGTGTTGAGCTAAAAGCTTTTGTCTAGATCATTTGGGAGGTTTTTTTTTGTTAACATACATTTAGTAAGAAGAAAGGGAGTAAAATAAAAACTGTAGATAAAGATTTTCTGTCTACTTTTTATTACAGCATTTTAGACAACCATTGAAATATTTTAGTATAAAACTTTATTTCTGGTATTTTAGGCAATGACAGAGGTTTTCAAAAGATCAATTTAAGTAGTTTTCATGAAGATAATGTTTTAAATTTCTGTTTTGACACTGCTCAAGCAATCTTTTACTCAGGATGATATGATCAGGATAATTTTGTGATAAGGGTAACAGCATACTTTATTCTGGTACTCTATATGGATTTTAAAAAAACAACTGAATAAGTTCTGAGGGAACTTCAGAATGGCAGCCATTTTCCATTTTATTGCAAAGAGCTATTTGTTGAACAGACACTTAACATATGACTTTATAGACCTCTGTGATCTCTTTAAGTCATTCAAGTAATGGTATTTTACACATTACTTAGGTCATTTTTTATAATAAAACATTTTTGATGACATTTTTTCCTGATATTCACACAGAGTTTTCATAACTTAATTTTTTCATTTCTAATCATCTCCTACCCCATGAGAGTGCTGTGAAGCTCTCACTAGCCTCCTTCCTTTCTCCTTCATTTTCTGGGTGATTGTTAGGTCTCCCTCTCTCTCTTCCACCGGCTGCCCTCTCCCCTCTCCCATTTGGCCTGGTTTATGCTTAGACTTATTTCTTTTGCATGTGGACTTAAGTTCCGAACGTGAATAGCATGAAAATTTTGACATTAGTTGAGAAACTGGTTGTCTCAGCTCCTTTGTACTACAGTCCTTCTTTTGTACTGACCATTTTTCTCTTCATTTAGTTTTGAGATACCAGAAGTGTTTATTCCAAATATTATTTTACACATACTGTTTTTGTGCTTTTTATTTATAGCTTAGAATCTTAATGACTTTTTTTGTACTCGATATGATGACTTTTCTGTAGGTATTGGTGTTGTCATCATTCAAAACTCATTAAATCAGTATCTTGAATGTAATTGTTTCCATCTTCATTCTCAAAACACACTTGCTCTGACCACAGAGGTTTAATATTTTATCAATATCTTTATCTTTTTAAAGAGATAGCATAGCCTGGGCTAGTTCTTTTCAGAAATCACAAGATAATTAAGCATAGAGGAGATGAAACTAAGCAGGTCACTGAAATAAAGATTATATAATTTATAATATAAATCACATATCTGGATAGAAATAGATAGCATTAGCATATTTGCCAAGTTCATTGTGAAGAGTGAGTCTGCAAACTATGGACAGAGATACCTGTCACCAGATTAATGTTGACTTATTAAACATACATTTCTGGTTTTACATTATTTTTATTCAGCAGAGACTGTTGAGTAATAAACAGTATATATAATAAATAATTAGTGTGTTAAAAGGCAATGAATGTTATGGAAAGAATAAAAGGTAGAAGAGAGTTAGGGAGATGAGTAGTGTAAGATCCAGATTAAATCAGGGTGTCAGGCTGGGTGTGGTGGCTCATGCCTATAATCCCAGCGCTTTGGGAGACTGAGGTAAGAGGATTGCCTGAGGCTACGGGTTCAAGACCAGCCTGGGCAACTTGGTGAGACCTCTTCTCTACAATAAATCAAAAAATTAGCTGAGCATGTTGGCACGTGCCTGCAGTTTCAGCTATTTGGAAGGCTGAGGCAGGAGGATCACCTGAGCCTAGCAGGTCGAGGCTGCGGTAGCCATGAGCGTGCCGCTGCACTCTAGCCTGGGTGACAGAGTGAGACTCTGACTCTAAGTAAATAAATAAACAAATATATACATACGTAAATACATAAATAAATAAGTAAAGTAAGTAAGTATGTCAAGATAGTCCTTGTTAAGAAAGGAAGAGTTGAGCAAGGGCTTGAAGGAGACATAAGAACTAGCCAAACAGATATCTGGGAAAGCATTTCCAGGCAGAAGAAACAGGTTGGACAAAGGTCCTAAGGCCAGAGAGAGCCTGCAGTCAACATTGGAGGGCCAGCAATAACAAAGGAGCTGGTGTGGCGAAATGAGAGCAAGTAGGAGGTGAGGTCTAGGTGGTCAGTGGGGTGGTTTGTATACTCCTTTTGGAGGACCAGCGTAAGGACTCTGACTTTTACCCTAAGTAAGGGGACCAATTGCAGGTCTTGAAAAAATTGTAGTCATTACCCTGATGGCTGGAGTGCCTATTATCTGGCTGTATCAGTGCAACTTAACCTGAGTTGATCTAAGAGAGCATAGTTTGAGACTCTTTTGCTGGGAAGGGGAACCTGGATAGAAAAACTAGTGCTGAAATAGATGGCTATCCCACTGTTAAGATGAAATGAGGGACAGAGCTTAGAGGGTGGCGTGTGCCTGTAATCCCAGCTGTTCTGGAGGTGGGGGCAAGAAAATCACTGAGCAATACAGCAAGACTCTATCTCTTTAAAAAAAAAAAAAAGCAAGGTGAAATGAGTGATAGCAAATGTCACATAGTGGCATGCCACGACTATGAGAGAGCTAGGAAATAAACAGCCTCATTTACAGTCTTGTTGCAGGGTACTAGAAGAAAGTTAATTCATTATTCTAAACATCTGCAAGAATTATAGAACTCACCCGTGTGCCCCTCCTGCTGCAATAATTTCTTGTTGCTTAGGTTCACTTTATTCTTTATGTTTTAATAAAACAATGAATTGATACAAACTTTTGGGATCATTTTTTAGTTGTTTTCTTTCCTTGTACCTGCCAACTGCATGATCTGCCCCCTTCATTTAAACCTCTGGTTGAGAGTGAATGAAAGCTGATGTCTGCAGTGTTGAGGACTGCAAGGTATAGGAAGATGTCATAGGCAGGAGAGCAACTGATAGTTGCTTTTAGACTGATGCTGAATTTGACTTATAGGCATTATAAAGTGGAAGTTTGCATATCCAGTTGAGCTCGAAGGACAAAGGGAGATAATTGCTCCAAATCCGTGAGTAGGTGCTGGGTTTCTGCTGGAGTTCCCAGCGTCCTCAACCTGGCTCCAGCGCCTTCTCCCTCTTACTTCCCAACTTCCCACATGCTCTTCTCTCCGACCCCTCCTTCCTCTCTCCCACCTCATTTTTCTGGTCTCATCTTAAATGCTATTACTTAGGAAGGCTTTAGTAACGAGGCACCCCCATTCTCTAAGATTTTATTAGATGCACCTGCCATAGTTACTCTCTTATAAGTATTTACATTGCTTCTTCTTTAATATCTGTCTCCTGAATAACACTGTAAACTTCACGAACTGTAACTTGCTTGAACATTGCTGACTTCCTTGCTTCTAGACAGTTGCTTAGTGTTTAGGCAGTAATGCGTATTTCTGAAAGAATAAAGAAATCTGATGATGTTTGGACTGAGGAAGGCATGGGTCAAGGGAGGATCGGAGATGAGAAGCCTCATATTGTCTGTCTATCCAGGCACTTCATTCCTTGTCTTTAAATGTAGGCAAAAATGTCTCTTTTGTTATTGTATCAGTATATCCCAGGCACACAGCAAGGTCTTGGTACACATAGACTGAATGGTGACTGTATATTTTACCTAACACTTAGAGGTTCCTGCCTTTTGTCAGGTGATGCCAAAATCACAGCACTGTTTTCAAAGGTATTACCTGTAACTGAGTTGAGCTCAGGTTTCTTACAGTTTTTAGGAATGCATGGTCTGGTGGGGTTGTTTCATATTGATGACTTGTAGGCAGGTTCCTCGCATTTGAGTTTCTTTCTACAGACTTGTCAGTATTGTTTTAAAAGACTGTGTTACATAGATGACTCCATTTTTGCTATACTGAACATTTCATTATGTTCATTTGTTAAACATTTATAGAATTTATGATGTGCTGGGCACAGACTAATAAAAGTACTGGATAGTATATTACTTGCCCTCAATATGTGCGACACATTGGATTAAACACTTTCCCTAGATTATCACATTTAATCAAGTTGATTATTCCCAATCTGAAAATCTGAAACCCAAAATGCCCCAAAACTAAAACTTTTTGAGTGCTGACATGATGCTCAAAGGAAATGCTCATTGGAGCATCTGGATTTTGGATTTTGAGATTAGGAATGCTCAACTGGTATTGCACGTATTCCCAAGTCTGAAAAAATCTGAAATCTGGAACATTTCTGGTCCCAAGCATTTTAGATAAGGAATACTCAACCTGTCCTTATAACCCTAGGAGGAGAGAGTGGGAGTTGTCTCAGAGCACACAGCTGTGACTGTAGATCTTCCCCAGGCCTATTCTAGAAGTCAGCCTGTCCACAGTAGGTTTGAGATAATAGGAATATAGAACTAAACAATTTTTTTATTTCCATATATATTTGATCCACCTTTTCATTGATATACCCATAAATATTTAGAATAATTTATTATTTGTCAATGGAAATATTACAGTAGGTAGAAATTTTTCTAGCATATTGAATTGATCTTTTTTGTTTAAAAATGTGAACTTTTTATCAACTTGTATAAAACCCCAAATAAATGCTTCTAATTGTGTCTAGTAATTGAAGTGTGTTTTATACAGAAAGCGTGTGAAAAAAAGGCTAGGCAACATAGACTCCATCTCTACAAAAAAAAAAAGTAGCTGGGTGGGTGGTACATGCCTGTAGTCCCAACTGCTCCAGAGGATAAGGCAGAAGGATTTCCTGAGCCCAAGAGGTGGAGGAGCCATGATCGTGCCACTGCACTCCAGCCTAGTCATCAGGGCGAGACTCTAACTAAAAAAAAGGTAAAATAAAAAATCAATTTTTTGTGATATCAGCTGGCCCATCTATCTGTTTATTTAAGCCTTTATACCATTTTTGCGGTCTACTAAGTGGCTATAATTTGTTTCTAGATAGCTTTTTCAATAGGCTTTCTTTTGCTTTTAAAAGGATAAGATTTATTTTTAAAAATAATTTTTCAGCTTGTAATTTCATATCATTTTCAGTGTTTTATGCAAATATAGAAGAAAATATCTGAAATGTTACAAAGTTGTGTGTTTCTAACTTTACTATGAAAAACTCATGTATATTAACTAAGGTTTGAAAACAAATAAAGTTGATTTCTCTAAAATACATTTTTTAATATGTAAAAAATGTGTGTTTAATATATTAAACAATCATTACCTATGCAGGTTTACAATATTTAATAAACACAGTAACAGTATTATGTGTATTAATATTTTTTAAAACTAGTCTGATTATTGAAGGATTCAAATATTTTTTTTAAGTTGAGACAGCAACTTAAATTTATTGAGAGGACAGAAAAACTCCCAGAGTGGGAAGGGACCTGAGGGGGTTACCGAGGGATTCAAATTTACCCCAAAAATCAAATATGCCTTTAGAGATCAGGCATCTAACTTTTATCTGAAGTTAATTTTTTCATAAGTTTTGTGATTTCAGAATTTTAAATCAAAATATTTTTAGGATTTTTCAAAATAAAAGAATAAACAAAAGTAATATATAACAAAAAGATGCTAGCTAGTTGAGATTCTAAGATAACATGAGTTGCTGATCTAAATCCATGCTGTTGAACATGGCTTTTGTTAGCAATATTCAAGAAGTCCACAAGGTGGGAGTATTTCACTAGAAACATTATCAGCATATGTGGGAAGAAATAATATGTAATGTATTTTACTTTTCTCTTTCCATAGCAGAAAAACAACAAAAAACAGAGTTTAATGAAAGGTTGAATTTACTTTTTTTAAAAAAAGTCTTTATAGGACATTTGTCATCCCTATTAATCATGACCATAGACAAGTAAATGGTTATCTAATCATACGATGTATTTTTTAAGTTTAACACTACCTTTTTCTCCTAAAAAAAATTTTTTTCCCTCTTCTTTTGAGTCAAGGTCTCACTCTGTCACCTAGGCTGGAGTGCAGTGGCACAATCATGGCTCACTGCAGCCTTGAACTCCTGGGCTAGGTGATCCATCTACCTTAGATGAGTAGCTGTGACTACAGGCCTGTGCTACCACACCTAGCTAAATTTATTTTTTGCAGAGACAAAGTCTCACTATGTTGCCTAGGCTGGCCATGAACTCCTAGGCTCAAGTAATCCTCCTGTCTTGACCTCCCAAGATGTTGGCATTACAGGCATGAGCCATGGAGCCTGGCCTCTAAAATTCTTTTAAGTAACTTGAGAAAAGGGTGGCTATGAAAAATGAGGAGCTTTTAAAAATTAATCTGCTTACAAATTTGTTTTTAGACTTAAAAATATTAAATCCTAGACTTAAAAATATTAAATCCTAAGCATTTTAGGATTTGTTCTGCACTTATTAATTATTAAATCTTTTATGATAACTTGTGAGTAAAAGTTTGACTTTAAAGCATTTTCATAGATTTACTTTGAGTTTGGTGCCTCCTCCATTTTCTATACCTGTAATTCAGTTTCATTACTGAACATTTGCTTTCTATATATGATTAATAGATACATTTTTAGATTTCTTGATGGCAACAATTACATAGACAACGCTTATCATTTGGTAGCAATGCTTGCTATTACTAGTGTTGCCTAAAACAGCTAAGAAAATTTGATATCATTTACTTTCATCTGAACATTTTTAAATATCATAGTATAAACTCTTGATGCCAAAAAGAATACTTTGCTTTTTCTTGATAGATACTATTTTTATATTGAGTCAGTTGTGAATTATTTTGCCTCTTTTACCTTTTTGCTGATGCCTTCCCTCATTACTCAAGCTCAAATTATTGTTTTGTCATCTGAATTGCTATCATTTGATTACTTACACGGTTATAACTGGGTAGGCATCATGCTGTAATGCACTGTTTTCAGACTCTTACTCCCAGTGGAAACCTTTTTCCAAATGAAATTTTATGCAGAGTTCCAGTAAATAAAGCTATATTAATATAAATTAATTGTTTCAAATTTTACCCTTTTTGGGGAGAGGCGGGATTGCCTAATGAACATTTGTATACCTAACCCTGAATTGTTAGCTGTTTTAGGCAACACATCTTTAAAATTTAAAAAAATTTTACCTTTTTAAATATTTTTGTGTTGGGGGTCTCTCTGTGTTGCCCAGGCTGAAGTATAGTGGCACGATCACAGCTTACCACAGCTTTGACCTCCTGGGCTCAGGCAGTCAGCCCCCAAGTAGCAGAGACTATAGGCATGTTCCACCATGCCTGGCTAATTTTTCTAATTTTTTTTTTTTTTTTGTAGAGACAAGGTCTCACTATGTTGCCCAGGCTAGTATTGATCTCCCGGGTTTAAGCAATCTCTCCACCTTGGCCTCCCAAAGTGCTGGGATTACAAGCATGAGCCACCATGCCTGGCCAAATTATAACATTTTCTAACAAATTCAGTTAATGAGAAAGTGAGCTGTTCTGAGGAATATTATCAAAAAGTTGGGAATGACTGTTGCAATCTTGCATTGGTTTAGACATCTAATGTGTTTCTCTAGTTAGTTTTGGGACTATAGCATCAAGAAAATCCTGCATCATAAGTAGATGCAAATGTTACCAATTTTTGAACTGTCTTTGCAATGGCAGGTTGTGTTCAGTTAATCTGACCCAGAAACTTGAAAAAAGTTTAATTGGGGATATTGCTTCATAGGGGAATCTCCAATAGTATTTTACAGTTACTCACATTTCTTATTTGAAGTGTTGGATGCTGTTTCTCCAAGGAGGTCCTGTCAACCTGGGTCATGTCGTGCACTTATCTAACTATTTTTATGATCTATGTATGTAGGCTGTAGTGTCGTATATTTGCTTGCATAATTTTGTGAACAGAAAATTGCTAGTTTGGATTTTGAAAAGATGATGAAGGGGCTTAAATATGTGCACAAAGATGGAGGAGAAACTGTATTTAAAAGTCAGTAAAAAAATTGGAAACTAAAACAAAAACCTGGGATGAGTTATTTGCACAGGCTTATATGTTGATCTCTTTCTCGGTGTTAAAATTTAATCTGTAACAGCATTCTTCCTTTATTATATTTTTAAGGAGTTAAAAGCATGTAAATCATTGCAAGATTTTGAGCCATGGCTGTGGCCCCATTTGAACTGGTGTAGTGAGCAGGTGCCAGCATTTGAAGCAGGCAGGGGCGAGTTTCCACTCTACTACAGCAGTTGTTGGGCCAGCTACTGATCTCAATATGCCTCAGTATCCTTATTTTAAGATGTGAAATAACACTTCATGGGATGCTGAGAGAGAGAAATTAGATGAACTAGGTAAAGTACTTGGCTCAGAGAACCACAGGCAGTAGGTATTCAACAAATATTAGTTCTTTTTAATTTCCCTCTTAATTTTTTTATGACTTTTAAACATATATTTTCCTGGTAGAGTTTGTATAAGAAAAGGGATCAGAGTCCCTGAATCTACAATACTCAGAATAGTATTTTACATGATAGACATGAACGAAGAAAATGGCTTATCATTACTGTGTTGAGCCTAAGCAGATGCCTCTTTGAACTTTTTATATTTTACCTTCCTGCTTGTTGATCCTTTCTCATCTCTGTAGTTATCAAAATTGTAGCCTGAAAGCCAGGTGGAATTATGCTTCAGGTTTGTCATTTTTACACCAAAAACGAAGGGAGCTCAGACATGGAAGGGCACCTCTGATCTCTGTGCAGACCAAGGCATTTCATTGCTTTGAGAGAAAAGAGCATCTGCTGTGTAGTGTGGCACGGGGAGTGTCTGTAGGGCCCTTTGAGAGATCGACCTGAGCCCCTTGGAAACAGGGGAACTGGACTCTGAGAAGTTAAATTCCTTGTCTCAAATCACCCACAGTTAGCAAGTGTCCCAGCCTTTTAACTAAACTTTGTTGTATCTTTTAAAAAATTAATCTCATTGCTTTATAGACAAACACTGCAGCCTATGTGTCTTACTCTAAGTTATCTTAGAGAAACATCAAGTCTGGATTTAAGGAAAGTCATGTAAGTAAATACTGTGCTCTTTTGTCTCAGAATACAGGCAAGTTGCATTTTATCCCTAAAAATCACTGCTTTTATCAAAGCTGCATTTAATGGAAAGCATCTAACATATAAAAATATAGTAAGCTTATATAATAGCTTCCATGGGAAATTTTTTCCCCCAGACATTGGTTATACTAAGTTTCCCAGTCAGTTGAACACATTGGCAAATGGAATCATCACTGTAGATTCACTAAGCTTCGTTTCGTTTTGAGTATGAATACTTTTATATCAAAGCAGTTAGGTGCATTAACCTATGAAGAATGGGATTTTTGTGGCCATATACTTTTTCCTCCCATTATTTCGAGTCCTAGTTAAATTTTCAGTTTCTGACCATATTTGTTATTCATGCACAAACGAGAAGCAAGAGCAACTGAAACGTATGATTAAGTTTGTGCCAGCAGCACTGCCTTATAACCGGAAGAGTGAACATAACTTGGAGGAGATGGAGTTGTGTCCCCAGGTGTTGGTGGCCAGAGTGGGACCTCTGCTGCTGAGGACCCTTTCTTGTACTACCAAGTTGAAGTCTAACTAAAACCTAATTGCAGTTAGACAACTTGTGTGTGTGAGAACAGTCTACTGAATTTGAAAAATGTACTTTTTTTATTCTGTAAGTTACATGCTTACATGTTTTCTCCATTTGTATAAAAAAGTATTCTTGGACTCTGATGTTTTGGCCAAATAGATAATCTTGGGAATATGCACCCTCAGTGGGAAATAACTTTTTTTAAAAAATGTAGAGTGAGCTCTGCTAGAAAGTAAAATAATATTGTTCAGCTCTGCCAATAGTTTCTGTGGCATGATAGACAAGTGTTTTTTATGATTTGCGTTTTTTAACCCTCATTAGACTATTCTTAAAAATCTACTGGACTCAGTGGCTTAGCCTGTAATGCCAGCACTTTGGGAGACCAAGATAAGTGGATTGCCTGTGGCTGCAGATTTGAGACCAGCCCGGGCAACTTGACGAGACATCGTCTCTACATTAAAACAAAAATTAGACGGGGGTGGTAGTGCGTGCCTGTAGTTCCAACTACTTGGAAGACTGAGGCTGAGGGATTGCCAAAACCCAGCAGATCGACACTAGGGTGGCCGTGAGCATGCCACTGCATTCTAGCCTGGACAACAGAGTGAGACTCCAATTCAAAACAAACAAACAAAAAAACATGTAAAGTCAAACACAGGAAATATTTGCACATGTCATTTTTAAAACTGGAAGCAAGCCGGGCTTGGTGGCTCAGCCTGTAATCCCAGCACTTTGGGAGGCCGAGGTGAGTGGATTGCCTGAGCCCGTGGGTTCGAGACCTCATCTCTACAATAAATCAAAAAATCAGCCAGGCGTGGTAGCACGCGCCTGTAGTTCCAGCTACTTGGAAGTCTGAGCGGAAGGATCGCCGGAGCCCAGCAGGTTCAGGCTGCAGTGGCCGGGAGCGGCCACTGCACTCCAGTCTGGGCGACAGAGTGAGACTCCAACTCAAAACAAATAAAAAATAAATAAAAAAAAACCAGAAGCAAACAGACAAACATACATGAAGGTATGTCATGATCATGTATTCAGCATACAGAGTACACAAGTTCCTTACTGTTTCCTGGTGTAGTTACTGAGTTGGGTGCCTATAAAATGCAAGCAGATTTTTGTAGCTTTCAAAAGTGAGTGTCATTGAGAACACCTAGCACTGTTTGCATGTCTTGAGAATCCACTGTGACCACCACACAAGCATAGATGCCTCTTTGTTTTCTCTCCCAGCAAGTTCTTGTTTCCTTGAGAGTTGTGCATTCAACACAATCTTCTGCATGTGGACAGTTTCAGCTGTTTACACTTTTATTAATAGATGCAAGGAAAGCATCTATTTGCTGACCCCCAAGGCTAGTGTTCTTTCCGGGATGATATGAAAGGTGACTCATAGAATAGTTATCAGAGTACTTTTATAAAAACTTTAGGAATGATTAAAAATTATGGAATGCAGCAAAGGCAGTGTTCAGAGGGAAATTTGTAGCCATAAATGCCTACATTAAGAAAGAAGAAAGATCTTAAATTAATCCTCTAACTTTATACCTTGAGGAACTAGAAAAAGTACAAATTAAATACAGAGCTAGCAGAAGGAAGGAAATAATAAAGGTTAGAGTGGAAAGAAATAAAATAGAGACTAGAATAACAATAGAGAGAAGCAGTGAAACCAGAAGTTGTTTCTTTGAGAAAAGATCAACAAAATTGACTAGTCCAATGTGGAAGTCTAGGCTCAGAACCAGAGCTAGAAGCCAAGCCTCAAGTAGGAGTTGCTGCTGAGGCCAGGGCAAACAGGGTTTAATCATGGTAGGTTTTTCTCAAGTATATTTTCAAATCTGTTTGGAACCCAGAAAATGAGAATTTTAATTTGGGGATTTGATAAAGCAAGAAAAAACATAATTTTGTACAGATTGCAGGTTGGTAAAAGTCAGTGATGATATTCTTGCAATTGGATTTAATGTTAAGATGGTAACAAACAAAAACCATACTGAATTCCACGTCTGGGATTTAGGAAGACAGAGAGCCATACTAGAGATGTTATTATTCAAACACAGATGCTGTCATTTACATAGTAAGGCAGTTGTGACTGAGACCAAATTGGCATTTCCAAATTAGAGTTAGTTGCCATATTGAAGGAAGAAGAGCTGAGAAAAGCCATTTCAGTGGCATTTGCAAATAAGCAGGACATGGAACAGTCCATGACTCCCTCAGAGGTGACACGTTCACTTGGGTCACTTGCCTTAAAGGACTGAGCATGGCTAATATTCAAAACTTCAGCAACCAAAGACACTGGCCCTCATGAGTCAATGGAATGGGCAGTTAAGATTAAAGAGCAAACAGCAGTTCAGTCACTTCTGCTCCTCTTAACTGAAGTCTGCATCATGTAACCCTTTGAGAACAGGTGTGCCTTATGACTGCAGGTTAAAGCTATATGGCTGTTGGCATATACTGATCTGACTGCAACATTTTTGGGTGTGTGTATCAAGGTCTTACTCTGTTACCCAGGCTGGGGTGCAGTGTCATGATCACAGCTTACCACAGCCTTATCTTCTGGGCTCAGGTGATCCTTCTACCTTAACCTCCAGAGTAGCTGAGATTACAGGCATGCACCACCATGCCCAGCCAATTTAAAAAAAAAATGCTTTTGTAGAGACAGGTCTCACTATGTTACCCAGGCTCCTAGCCTCAAGTGATCCTCCTGCCTCAGCCTCCCCAGGTGTTGAGATTGCAGGCATGAGACACCATACCTGACCTACAGTATACTGTTACAGCAGCCTGAGCTGACTAAGACACCTGGTGTCACCACTATTCAACATTGTTCTAGAAGCTCTAGGCATCACAACTAGACAAGAAAAAGAAATAAAATGATCCAGTTTGGAAAGGAAGAATTAAATTATTTCGAATCACAGATGGCATGATTCTGTATATAGAAAATATAGAAAATCCCAAAGAACCCACAAGAAAGCTACTAGAACTAATAAATCAGCAAGGTTTGCAGGGTACAGACATAGATCAACATGCAAAAATGTTGTGTTTCTATATACTTTAACTGAACAGTCTGAAAGGAAATTAAGAAAGCAGTTCTATTTACAATAGCATCTAAAATAAGAAAATACCTAGAAATAAATTTAACCAAGGAGGTTAAAGACTTGTACACGGAAAACAAAACAAAACAAAAAATGCTAAAAGAAATCAAATAATTCCTAAATAAATTTGAAAACATTCTTTTCTCATGAAAGAAAGACTAAATATTAGGATGTTAATACACCCAAAGTGATCTACAGATTCATTGTAATCCCTATAAAAATTCTAATAGCCTTTTTTGCAGAAAAAGAAAGCTGGTCCTCAAATTCATATGAAATTGTAAGGTACCTCAAATAACCAAAGCAATCTTGAAAAAGAACAACTAAGTTGGAGGGCTCACACTTCTCAATTTCAAAACCTATTATAATGCTACAGGAATCAAAACAGTGTGGCAGTGGCATAAGGATAGACATATAGACCAATGGAATAGAATTGAAAGTTTAAAAATAAACCCATATACCTGTGGCCAGTTGAGTTTTGGCAAGGGTGTCAAGTCCATTTAATGGGGAAAGAATTAGTCTCTTCAACAAATAATGCTTGGACAGCTAGATTTCCACATGCAGAAGAGTGAAGTTGGACCATTACCTTGCACCATGTACAAAAATTAACTCCAAATGGATCAGTCTTCTCTTTACCAAGCACAAGGTTTTGTGAATATCAGAAATGTTAAATTGACAGTTATTTTATTTCAAAAGAATAGAGTTCTTTAGGAAGAACACTTTTTTGTAGGCTTAATTTATTCACTCTACAAATATTTGTTGCACAACAAGATTGTGACAGTATTCTGTGTGAGGCACTAGAAATACAATGGTGAACAAAACCAAACTTGTTCCCAGTTTTAATGGAATTTGCATTCTAGAGGGGGAGAGAGACATTAAGAAAATAATTCCACTAATGGATATAAACTTTCAGTTGTGATACGTGTTATGCAACAAAGTATATGTGGCCAGGCGCAGTGGCTCAAGCCTGTAATCCCTGCACTTTGGGGAGCCGAGGCTAGAGGATTGCCTGAACCCAGGGGTTCAAGACCAGCCTGGGCAACTTGGTGAGACATCATCTCTACAATAAATCAAAAATTAGCTGGGTATTGGTAGCACGCGCCTGTAGTTCCGGCTGCCTTGGAAAGCTGAGGTGGAAGGATCACCTGAGCTCAGCAGGTCGACGCTGGGGTGGCCATGAGTGTTCAGCCTGGGGGCAAAGTGAGACTCCAACTCAAAAAAAAAAGAAAAAAGAAAGTATATGTGCACCAGGGCTTATCATGGAGGAGCATTAGCTGGTCTCGGGAGCCTCTCTGAGGATGAGGAGGTGCGCTGAGTGCTGACGACGACGGGTAGGAATTGACTGGGTGAAGAGGGAGAAGAGAGTGCAGTTAGCTCCTGCGGCTTCTAAGGCTTTTGATTATCTTTCCACAGACAGCACTGGGCATAAAAATTGACTTCATTTTATCTTTTGTTTTTGACCTTTTGGCTGTAATGCTGAGTGGCTGTTTTTGGTCTCTGTGTTACATCTTTCCCCCAGAATCCCCTAAGTGTTCTGTGCATAGAGGGCATTTAATAAATGGGCATTCACAGTAGAAAGTATTTGAGACACCTTCTTCCTAAGTTATGTTCTAAGAACCTGTTTATATTTTGATTTAAAATAGAAATATTTTTTATGTAATTTAAAACCTCATTTTGAATGGAAGTGATATGAATAGTTTATGTAATTTCTGCCAAGGAATTAATATGGACTTTCTATAAACCACTGTCATTTATAATCAAAATGCTTGCAACTTACATTGATGTTGGCATTAACAAGTATTACTAGATTGGTAGCATAGAAAGAAATTGCATTTTGACTTACTAGGAGCTCATTGATGCCTGAGGTTTTATAATGCTTTCTCTGGGCCATTTAACTGCTGGCAACTTTAATTTACATGATTCATAATACTGGAAATTTAAATTCGCTCTTAATTGAAAAGTGAAGTTACTTAAATTCTTTAAATGTAAACCTTTGGAAAAATATCTGAAAAATAAAGGCACATATGATTTTGATGGCCCACTGCCAAAAGATTATCATTTACATAAATATCTCTTTCAGCAGAAGAGTTTAATGTATTGAGCTCAAAAGGTTAGAATAGAGACTTCAATCTGGAAGCCAGCAGCAGCCTGTTGGCTTCTGAACAGCAGCATTGTTCGTCGTCCTGAGAACACTGTCGCATTCAGGCTCAGGCAGAGCTGGCATGGAAATGCAGTTAATTTGTTTCATGTGACTTGTCAGCTGTGTGTTTTTATCTAAATCTTTCTAGCCTCTCCTCTTAGTATTTTGTGTTAAACTCCTGAAATAGATGAACTACCTTTTTAACTGTTTAAGCTCTGATATTTTGGCCACTTGCATTCTCTAGATTTTCCATTTCATAAATATATTTAATAATCCACCTGAATGCCATTTTAATTCATTAAAAGTAATCCCATCTCAGAGGGCTTTTCTGGTTTCTGCATGTGTATGAGTCAATAAAGGGACTTTATGAAATTAATTAAGATAAAATTGCTTTCCTTATTTTCTCACCAGTTCCCTATTCTTTTTTTGTTTACTAATTTTGTTCTTTGGATTTTCTCTTAGATGATTTTTAATGCTTGGCTACTAGCCAAGTATTGGGTCTGAGCCGTAAAGTGCTAGTCCAAAAAAATAATGTAACTGTTATTACTATTAGAGTAAGATTCCCATTTCACTTTCTGACACACATAAAAATCTGACTGCTCCCTGAAATTTGCTACACTTCCTGCAATCCAAAAGTTAATAATCTTAATAAATTGGAGTGAGTGTTTTGAAGATATCTCCAGTGATTTTAAGCAGCCTTTTGAGATATAACTGACATAAAATAGACAGCCATATTTAAGTTGTATAGTTTCACAAGTCTGATAGATATAAATACCATGAAATCATCACCATGGTCAGGAGAATGGCCACTTCCCTTCCATCGTTTCCTACACTTCCTTCATACACCCTCCCTGTCCCTCTCCTCCCCCTTATTCCCAACTTCATGGGGAACCCTGGCCTGCTTTGTTACTTTAGAACGGTTAACATTTTTCAGTTTTATAGATACGAAAACATACAACTGCGTACTCTTTATTGGCTGGACATTTTTATTCATCATAGTTTATTATGAAACTCATCCATGTTGCTTCTATCAATAGTTCATTCTTTTTTTTTAATGCTGAGTAGTATTCTGTTTTATGGATACACCATTGTTTATCTGTCCATTATCTGGACTTTTGGGTGATTTCCAGTATTCCTATCTACCTCCTTTTAACTTCTTTTTCATATTTTCTATCCCTTTATCTCTCTGTGATACATTCTTGCTTACTGCCTCAGATCAGGAATTGTCAACATTTGACCATTTTGACCTACAAATATGACAATCTTATAGTAGTGTTTAATAAGTATTTTTAAATGAATGACTATTATTTATTTTTGCATTCAGGCATCTCTGCCTGATACAAATTGTTTATATACTGCTTAAACTCAAATATGTAAAAGAGTCTGCATATTAAAAGACTGAGTGACACACTATACGGTGTTATGTCTGATTGGTTAAGCATGTGTTTTTTCCTGTCTGTTTTTCTGTCTTATATAGTAAGCATTTATTACTTTTACAATAGAAAATAAAGCCCTTTTTTAAAGAAAGGAAAGCCTATGCTAACTTTGTTCTAATTTGTGTAATTTATTTAAAAGTTCTTCTTTATTTCTTCTTTGCAAAGAAGAAAACCATGGTATTCTATTTTAAAAAGATGGGTTTCAGAACCGGTAAGATTCTCTTTCCTAGTTGTGACTTTGGGCAGGCTGTTTAGTCTGTCTGAGGCCCACTGACCTCCTCTATATAGAGATCACTCATTCAGTCTTCACTGAGCGGTAGCACTTGGTATGTGACACACCTAGTGGATAGGCACTTTTCTTCCTGTTTCCCCAACCTAAGTCCTGCCTTCGACCAATAGCAGTATAATCCTGACCTCACGTATTGTTATCCTTTTGTTGTAACTATACCAATTTGGGGGTTTCTTTTTTCTGTTCTTTAAAAAAAGCTTTTAAAAGTGAGACCAAGATGTGTAATGTATTGTTTGTATAAGTAACACATTTTAGGTTACATACAGAATTTGCATTTCTAATAGTGACATTAATGACCTTTTTCATTATTTCTTATTTGAAGGATATCAAAGAATATTCCAACTACTAAAGATGTTGAGCCTCTGCTTGAAATAGATGGAGATATAAGAAATTTTGAAGTGTTTTTATCTTCAAGGACCCCAGTTCTTGTGGCTCGAGATGTAAAAGTCTTTTTGCCTTGCACCGTAAACCTAGACCCCAAACTACGGGAAATTATTGCAGGTGGGTATTAGTGAAAAATTTGATTTTTTAATCTCTAAGGTCCTCAGATTTTTTCCAGTTTCTAATTTAGCCATGTAAGTGTCTCCTGCTCTGTGAAAAACCTGGAAGTGTCTAATGAAGCACTACACAGGAAAATTAACAAAGTTCAAGATTAGGAGTCTTGACATCCTTTGGGAAGTGTTAAGAACACGCTATTTGTTACACTCACTTTATTGTGGCCCCCTCAACCCCCTCCTACTTTGAAACTTCAAATCAGATTCCTCTTAACATATAGTTGTGACTTGAAGATGTCAATCCATTGTAATTTTCCTGTCACCAGTCTTCTGGGTTTTTTTGTTTTGTTTTGTTTTGAGTCGGGGTCTCAGTGTTACCCTGCCTGCAGTGTAGTGGCATGATCACAGCTCACCATAGCCTCAACCTCCTGGGCTCAGGTGATCCTTCTGCTTCAGCCTCCCAAGTAGCTGGGACTACAGGCATGCTCCACCACACCCAGCTAATTTTTTTTACATTCTTTGTAGAGATGAGGTCTTGCTAGGTTGCCCAGGCTGGTCTCGAACCCCTGGGCTCAAACAGTCCTCCTACCTTGTCCTCCCAAAGTGTTCGGACTACAGGCATGAGCCACCATGCTTGGCTTCTTTTGCTCTTAATAAGGTCTCTGTTCAGAGGAATGAGAAAATCTTTATATTACTTTTAAATTCTAACTTAAATTTGCAGACAAGAACTTGAAGATAGTGACTTAAGGTTTTGGAATAAATTAAGTTCTTGAGATGCTGCTTTGTGCACATGCACACACACAGAGAACTACATGAAACTCTGTCTTTTGTATGCTGTGGCTCCCCTCACTCTCTGTTGAGCATTTCAAAATTAGGAAGAGGCTGCTTTAAATTACTTCTGCACTGTTTTCTTAAGTACCTGTTATGTATAAAGGTATATCATAAGAATTGTTAGAATATCACAAATAAACACATCCTTCAAAAGTCAGAGAAAAATTAATCATTCTGATTACTGAAGAGAAGAATCTCAACATTGGTGACTTTTGAAATGTTGGTGAAAAATGCTTTTATGCAAAGTAGTTGGGTTTTTCTCTCTAAAAGGTTTATAGAGTATTCAAGATTTCCTACCTTCTTGCATCCCATTGGAATCCCAGGCAAGAGTGACAGAATTATGTCTCTGTCGAGTAACTAAAGAAGTGTCTGATCATTGGACTAATTTCTGACTTTCTGTTTTCTCTTGCCTTCTGGGGTCTGTTTGACTCTTTCAGATGTCCGTGCTGCCAGAGAGCAGATCAGCATTGGAGGGCTGGCGTATCCCCCGCTCCCCCTGCATGAAGCTCCTCCCAGGGCACCGTCAGGGTACAGCCAGCCCCCGTCAGTGTGTTCCTCATCCACGTCTTTCAACGGGCCTTTCGCAGGTGGGGTGGTGTCACCGCAGCCTCACAGCAGCTACTACAGCGGCATGACGGGCCCTCAGCATCCCTTCTACAACCGGGTAAGCAGTTGGAAGCAGCTCTTTTTGGAAGACCTAGGTCCTGGGAAATCTCAGAAGTTTTCTGCTTGTGGATTCTATTATTGTTTTTAAACTATACTTTGGCTTTAAAATAGGAAAAATGTAAAGTATATGATTTTTTTAAAAATCAAAAGAATTTAGAATTTTAATGTGTTCTAATCTCAAGAATGTCTGAACAGTTTTTATTTATTTTCTTGATAAGAAAATGAACTCCACAGGGTCAACAGTAACTATTCTGTGTTTCAGAGAAATCTGTTTCTTTGTGTCTAGATAAATACTTCATTTGTTATATCCTATATGATAGTTTGTATTAGCATTGAAAACAATGATAAACTTAAATTCCCAGAGTAGTTTAGTAAACCTATACTTAATATGTTCTGTGTTTTTAAAATATTAGTTAATAATGGAAAGGTACTGCTTATAGAACTCAGATGTTTTTACCAAATAATAATACCATAGCCCATTTTTAAAGTTTTATTTCAAGTTATCTTCAGTCGTGTGTAACTGCTTACTTAATTGAAGTATAACAATTTCCTAGATAAACAGATGGAAAGCATAGTTACTTATCAGTGGTATTTAGACCCTGTCATGTTCAGTAGGCCCAAGCTGTACTCTCAGCTTACTCACCTTTAATACTAATACTTCCCATAGAAAAATGGAACATGAACCTGGTATTATGTTTTCTGGGACTGTACTCTAAGATCCATTGCAATTTCTTAATTTTGTCATCTCCCTCTTGTTTGAGAAACATAGGAACTAGTATTCACAGAAGCCAACTGCCTGCCTAAATAAATTTGATATGAGCTGACAAGAAAGAGTTTGGAATAAATGTGTCAAAGAAGGAATTCCAGAATTTAAAGTAAATTTTCAGTTTTTGGAAAATGTTGGCCATGCAAGTAATTAGGTACTTGTTCATAGAGGCCATGGGAGTGTTAGTCTGTTTTTCTATTCAGACAAGGAGACAAAGGTGGAATAATAGCATTTTATAGTATATTCTGCCCTTGTAAAATGTAACTGTGTGATGGGCAGTGTTAGATGCAGGTTTCTATTTACCAGTCTTAAAATCTGCTGTAAGTTTACATAAAATAACTCACTGATGCCAGTTGAAATTTTGAAAACAAGAAGTTTAAAAAAAATATAAGATTTCCATCTAGGCTGGGATTATTATGTCCACTAATTTCATGATTAGCAGTAATGTGATAGTGCTTTAATAGTATTTTATTATTTGTAAAGCTTTAAAAAGTTTCTCTTGTATTTAAGTCTTACTTTTTTGCTGTAATTATTTGAGGTTTTTAGCCTTGAAGTTAAAAGCAGAATATTTCTTCCAAACTGGCAGAAGGAAAAAAGGTGGGGAAGATGCTGCCTTCGTGTAATGAGACCCAGTGACCTGCAGTCTATGTGTTTAGCCTAGATAACCTGATGTCTCCTGTTTATATGAAGCTGGTTACAAATGCATGCTATAGTTACAAATCTCAAGTACACAGAAGATTCCCTACCTGTGTTTTAAAGATACGTTTGCTTACTTAGGGTATAAAATAAACTCCAGGGTGTAAGATTGAGGTAAACTCTAGGAACTTAGAGTAACACTATTTTTGGAGTCCGTGCTGGGGTATTCATGTAATCCAGCCTGTTTTTGGTGTGTTCTCATGTAATCCAGACTTTGTTCAGTCTTCTTTAGGCAATTTCTTTTGTAAGGAATAATGTTAAGATTCTAGTCAGCTTCTTTTAAAGATATTTTAAGTTAATATTGGTAAATCATTTAGAACCTGACACATGGTAAACTTGTAAACATATTAAATGTGTCAAATTGTTTGGTGTCAAATTGTATGGTGTAAAACTTTAGTTGCTTTTAAGAAAAAAACTTATATTAAATGAATAATATAAAAATGTAGATTATATGCCTTAAGTTTGGATTTGATAAAAAATATGAGTGAGGCTTTTTTTTTCTTTTGTTTCTGACACTTGCCTTAAAATATTTGAAGTTATATGTTATTGGTTAGTTTCATTTGATAAATCTCATTACATTTTTATTTCTGTAATTGTTTACCCCCTTTTTTTGTTACGTGTTTCTCCATAGCCATTCTTTGCCCCATACCTTTACACGCCAAGGTATTACCCTGGCGGTTCCCAACATCTCATCTCACGTCCATCAGTAAAAACGAGTTTGCCCAGAGATCAGAACAATGGCCTAGTAAGTATTTAAAAGGGTAACTAACATATTAATCTAATAATAAGCATAGATAGCATTAGAAGTTTGGTTATTTCCTTTTGGTAGTAAAAGAGTGCAACTTACTTTATAAATAGTTTTAAGAAACATAAACTATTACTAACATAAAATGTATTTGTTCTCATTCTGTAAATATCTGTGGAAGGAAAATGACTAGCAGTCTCAGTGTGTAAATGTTGACCTGTTCACAACCAGAGATTTTTAGCTTGTAATATAGTGTTTGTCACCAAAACTTTTAAAACTAAACCTTTACATCTACTAATTTCTAATATCTCCCTAAAGGACATACATATACAGTATCTGTGAATATATATTAGCACCATGACATTCAAAAATTGAGGATGTATTGAAAGAACATTTCAATATATATATATATATATTTTTTTTTTTTGAGTCGGAGTCTCACTGCCTTCCAGGCTGGAGTGCAGTGGCACACTCACAGCCACTACAGTCTTGACCTGCTGGGCTCAGGCCATCCTTCCACCTCAGCCTTCCAAGTAGCTGGAACCACAGGCACATGCCACTATACCCAGCTAATTTTTTGTTATATTGAAGAGGTGAGGTCTTGCTAAGTTGCCCAGGCTGGTCTTGAACCCCTGGACTCAGGCAGTCCTCTCATCTCTGCCTCTCAAAGTGCTGGGATTACAGGTATGAGTCACCGTGCCTGGCAACATTTCAATCTAATAGCAGAAATTAAACAGGATAAGGGAAATTCTTTCAGTGTGCTATTGAATATAATTCATCCAAAACAAAAGGTATTTGTGTCCAAAATATTAGGGGTTCCTTGTGATAAACTTAGTTTAACTAACATTTTAAAAAAGAAACTTCTTATTAATATATTTGTATAAATTAGGAAACAAAAAGCTATAGAACTTACACTGCTATTTATATTTTTTAATGTTGTGAAGGGAAATCACATCTAGTGTTTCAGTGTTATGGATTATTATTTTAACATCATGTTCATTCATCTTCATAGTTTGGCTCATGTCTTCCCCTTTTCATCCACACTCTCCTGTTTTGTGTTGGTAGGAAGTTATCAAGGAGGATGCTGCTGAGGGGCTTTCTTCACCCACAGACTCCTCGAGGGTAATGGAGTCATCCTGTGGTGTGGATTGTTGGCATTTCATTGCTTCTGCAGCAGTAACGCTGGTCTTGATTGTGATGACAGCAGCTCACTAACTCTGCATTTGTCGTGTGATGGGAGCTAGTGTAGAGTAGCTGAACACTAATAACTATAGTTCGTGAATTGATTTAAAAGCTGATGTTTAACTTCCCCTTTTATTTCCTTCTGCTTTTCCCCTTTTTCAATGACATGGGATGGATTCTTATTCCAGTAAGGAAAGGCTTTTTCTAACGGGCATCAGGAATGTTCAGTTGATGGTACTTATTCCTTAGTGTGAGCTCTAGTTTCATCTTTGACTGTTTTTATTGTCATAGTTGGTTTTATACACGTAGAATTTTTTTTTAAATATCCAGCATCACTCTTGAGGTTACCAGAAGACATTCTGGGCTAGATGGTATAGACTAAAAGTGCATCTTTAGGTGTCCACAGCTAGTGAAGACTTAGTGTAAGCCTTTGTGCAGTACTACTTGGCTGCATATGTGTACTTACTAAAATAAAATTTCCAAGTAAACACAGAGCTTGCTAATCAAGTAAAAGGAATTATTTAACTATTTTTTTTTTTTTTGACCAACACCTTAAGGTATATTTAAGAGGAAAAAAAAACTTATAGCAGAAGTCAGTCACTCCTAAATTATTATTCAAGACTTTGTGCTTAGGAGATAAGTCTGTGATGAGCCTTGAAAATCTTCATTTAGTCAGTGTGGAATTTAAGAACCCAGTTTGTATTTTAACCTTGGTGGTTTTATTTACAGAATGTTATACCCATGTAAATTTGGTCAGTTTAAAGTTGTGCTGAAATGTGGCATAGTGGTTAGATTTAATGTGGTGAAATATTACAACCTAAACTTATCTGTAATTTTTAACTGAAAGTATGCATTTGAATAGGCAATAGTTGTTAAACTTAAATTTCCTTCGAGTTAATGTTAGTAAGAGGGAAAAAGAGAACTATTTTGGTGCTTTCATTGAGGAGTTGATGATTCTTTTTAATTCATTAACATTTCAGCTGAGTGTTTGAGTGACTTCAATTATCTGCAGATGATAGACACAATAAACCACAATAATTCTATTTGGGTGCCTAGGGAATCTTTAATCCATGGCTCATCACCACTGTATGCAAGAATGACTTTTAGTTTGGTCAGAAAGCCTTTAATACATAGATTCATGCATGCAGTGCAATTCTCTTAGCTAAAAGTCCTCAGCAACTTTTCAGTGAAAATCAGATTCTGTGAAGAATGTTGATGGCCTTAATGACATAGACATGCTGACATAGTAGCTATTCCCATGCTCAAGAATGTAGTCAAACACTTGTCATTAAAAGGTGGCATTAGATTTTTTCAGGGACCAGTGAAGGAGCATTAGGCAAAGTTTGAAATGAATTTTTGGAGAAGGGGAAATAATGCAATTCCTGAGATGTGTTTAGAAGCCCAGTAAAGGTGCTCTGTATATGTTAGTGACATTAGTAAAATAACCATACTATTTGCTGTACTTTTACTTATTAAAAGATAGTTTTGTGATTAGCATAGTGAATAATAGATGCTTACCAAGCTTCCTTTGCTTTTAAGAAATTAACAATGACAGTAGCATGTAAAATTTGTTTTGTGACAGACTAGTAAAAATAAGTAGACAGTTCTCTGCCACATTGAAAGCAGTGGTGGAAATGTGAAGAATCTGCACATGAGAATATTGTCAGGGACTTTTAGCTGGACCAACAGAGAGTATCAAACAGAATGAAGTGTTTAGCCTTTAATGACTGGAAAGGCTTTCCAGTTCTGAAGAAGAAAACTCTCTGTATGTCTGGAGTAATAGCACTGCCCATTGATTCCATCTCTCCTCATTCAACTGTCCCCTACACAACGCTTGACGACAAGAGCTGCTTGTGGATGAGTCAGGATTTGTGTAAATGTTTTTGGACAAATTGTCATGTCACAGGATAATGTGAGGTTTTTTGGGGGGTTTTTTTTGTTTTTTTTTCAGTTGGAGTCTCACTCTGTCACCCAGACTGGAGTGCAGTGGCCGCTCCCGGCCACTGCAGCCTTGACCCACTGGGTACCAGCTATCCTTCTGCCTCAGTCTTCCAAGTAGCTGGAATTACAGGCACGCGCTACCATGCCTGGCTGATTTTTTGATTGTAGAGATGAGGTCTCGCCAAGTTGCCCAGGTGAATAATGTGTTTTTAAAAAGCCAGACCATAAGGGGTTAACCAGCTATAGTATTTTCAAAATATAGGTGGTCCCATCATTTTTTACTATAAGGAATTTCTGATACACCTTTATAAAGCAGATCTTTATGAAAATAATTGGGTTTTCTCACATTAAGGAGCATTGTAGTGATTGTAGCTTGTGAAATCCAGACAAGGACTTATCAGGGAAATTATAGATACAGTCAAGTGTTTCATAAAGGTGAGGATTTAAAATATAAACCTCCTTGCTGGCTTTTTTCTTCCCTTATAATTTTATAAGAGTGAAAAAATATATGCCAAATTTTGTGAAACTGGAAAAAAAAACATTAGCACTAGCCTCAAATTACACTCCCCAGAATATTAAGGCTAGAAAGGATTAGTGTCTTCCAAACTTTTAAAGCACAGAAGCCTTTTTTAGAATTGAAATCTTGGTCAGAACTTCAGTTTATAAAACCAGTGAAAGTAGAAGCCTGGTCCCCTTGCACTCGCCTTCCTCCTGAGGCTCTCCCAGAGAGCACTGAGATCCCAGGGTCTCATCCAACCTCCCTGTGGACAAATGAAACTTGTGAGGCTACCTGCGGGGCAGAGGAGGGGAGTTAATCCACGCATCCTATCTCATAGACCGTGATGGTCAGCACCACACTCTGCACCCTGCCCCTCTTTGTGCCTTTGTCAAGTACTTGGTCTTTTGAGTTGAGTAGACCCTGGAGATTGATGAGCTCTTTGCCTTGAACAGATTTCTTAGCCCCTCTGATTCTCTGTTGTTTGTGTTGTCTCAATAGTTGTTCATAAGAGTTCTGTAGTCTCTTGTAACTTAAGGTCTGCTGCTTCGGGTGGTAACTTGAGTGTGTTTCATTGAAAAACGTTTATTCAACTGGGCCGGTGGCTCAACCCTGTAATCCCAGTATTTTGGGAGGCTGAGGCGAGAGGATTGCATGAGCTCAGCGGTTCGAGACCAGCCCAGGCAACTTGGTGAGACCTCGTCTCTACAATAATAATAATAAAAAAGAAAGAAAGCGAATAATAGGCCAGGCGCGGTGGCTCAACCTGTAATCTCAGCACTTTAGGAGGCCAAGGTGAGAGGATTGCCTGAGCCTGGGGGTTCGAGACCAGCCTGGGCAACTTGGTGAAACCTCATCTCTACAATAAATTAAAAAATCAGCCAGGTGTGGGAGCGCACGCCTGTAGCTCTAGCTTCTTGGAAGGCTGACAGCAGAAGGATTGCCTGAGCCCAGCAGGTTAAGGCTGCAGTGGCCATGAGTTGTGTGCCACTGCTCTCTAGCCTGGGTATTAGAGTAAGACTCCTACTCAAAAAATAAAAAATAAAAATAAAAGTAAGAAAAGAAAGGCATTTATTCAAAGAAGGAATGATATAGCATCTTCACCCTTTCATCTTTCCCTGGATTGCTTAGCATTGAGTGCTGCAGATACCTGTGTGATCATTTATTGGTTTGAGGAACATTTGTTGAGTGTAAGAGGCACTCCTCTAGTGGGTTACAGCCCTAGAACAAAACAGGTTAATTCCCACCTCACGGAGCTTGTTTGCTTATTCCTTTAGGCACCTTTATTTCGGTCACTTTAATACTTTTTTGAAAAGATCTGTCAGTAATCAACACAAAGTTTAATTTTAAAGAACTTCAGAATTGCAAGGGTAGTGTTAATACTGTATCAGTGTTTCCATTGTGCTGTTACCTTTACCTTCAGAGATTGTTGAAAACTATTGAATTAATAAAGGCATTAAAAATGAAAATAATTGGTTTTCATTAAACAAGATTCATTGATGGAGTGACCAAGTAAAAAGTTTAAAAAAAGATGGGCTCACTTACAGATAATTTTTATTTCCACCACTGGTTTAGAACTTACACACTGTTTTCAAACAAGTATGTGTCTAAACCAAAATGTCTCTCATGTTCAGTAGAAGACTTGGACAAGTTAAAGATGCCTCTGGTAAGAAGGTAGGGGTGTTTTAGGTTTTGTTTAGACTACAGACGTGGGAAAGGTAATCCGTGTCACCCTCAGTGACTCCTCGAAGTAGCTTCTACCAGCTTGAACATCATTCGTATTTCTTAAAGCATTTAATAAGTAGATTTTTAGTGTTCTGTTTAAATTTGGAAAAGTATCAGTCCACTTTTTCCTTTTATTAGAGTATAGTGAAAAATTGATTCACTTCGCTTGAAAGTCTTTCAAATTTCAACTCAAGACTTTTCTCCTAAATAATTAATAAATTTCAACTAAATAGCTTGGGATATTTTCACAGAAATGTTATTACAGTGATGTGATAAAATCCTAGAGTACAGTTAAAAGGAAACAATGGCTTAAGCCTGTAACCCCAGCACTTTGGGAGGTGCAGGTAACGGGATTGCTTGAACCCAGGAGTCCAAGACCAGCCTGGGCAACATAGTGAGACCTCATCTCTACAAAAAATTGAAAAAAAAATGCAGGTGTGGTAGTGCATGCCTGTAGACCCAGCTACTCAGGAGGCTGATGCAAGAGGATCACTTGAGCCCACGAGTTGGAGAATGTGGTGAGCCGTAATCGTGCCTCTGCACTACAGCCTGGGAAACAGAGTAAGACCCTGACTCAATAAAAAAAAGTTTAAAAATACCAAAATTATGTTAATTGCAGTTGTTTAGTACTTGCCCATTAAACGTAGTGTTAAGCCTTATCTATCAACTTTGCATAATATTTCTCAAATGGTTTGAAGAGTAAGTTACATTTTTTAGTAGATTAACAATAGTTTCCTCTTGTGGGTGTCTTACAATAAACTGTAATTTCATTAGCACTTCTGTTATGATATTTTTTCAAGTCTTTGCTATATATAGTAACCTTTAAAAAGCCTATTTATTTTAAGGTTGATAATGTAAATTAGAAAAAGGGGTTTCCACACAGCACTGCAGAGATTGAAGATGTTAAAAGATAGACATCTGACATTAGGCTAGCACAGCCCTGCCATTTATTGTACTAAAACAGTATTGTAAATTAGCTTGGATACAGTATTTTCAGTTATCTCTATCTAGATCATTTTAAGCATTTTGAGAATATTTGCCACCAATCTAATAAATACAGAAAAATAATTGACAGCAATGACTGTTTGGATTAGTCTTTTGAAAAATCTGCCTCACTGATGCAGTTATGTTCATCAAAGCATGCAAGTTTTTTTCCTGTTATGCGTATGATTTCTTGAGCTTTAAGGCTCTTAAGGCCTTTATTATGAAATGGTATTTTAATGCATCTGTTATATGCCATATGCCCAAACTTGAAAATGTATATCTGAACATGACCCTATAGTGTGGCTATATATTTCATTTTATGAATGCTTATGTGTTAGTTCAAGTAATTAACCCTTATTATTAAATGTTCTTAAATTAATTTTAAACATGTGTAGTAGGAATATTTTTTCATAGCAAATTTGATTTAACTGATTTTCTCATTAACTGTGTGGCTCATGATTTCTTCTTTTGATACAAAAAATATAAATTTTGAGAGTAAAACTTTTAAATTACCACACACCTCTTAATGAAATTAAACTATTTTAATGTGTGCTCACATGTGCCCCTTGCTCTGTGTTGCTGTCAGGTGCGCTTTTCAAAGTAAAGAGGCATTAAGAGGAATGGCAGAGGTCTGCCTGTGCATATTATATATTTAGACGTGTGTATTTGATGTTTTCCTTTACGCTCTTGTCCTTCACTCTGTTTTATTCCTTCCTTAAAGCCGTGTGACTCTGGGTTTAACAAACAGAGACAGGTACAGAAACTCTCAGTGAATCTTACTCGCTTTTCTTATTAGACTGCTAGAAGCAACCACTGACAACTTCATGCTGGGCTGTTTATAAATCTGTGCTCATTTTGGTGCCTCTGGTTTATTTTACTAGTTGCTTCCAGCCATTGCATGGCACTCATTTCTGGCTGATCAGTTCTGAGCTTACTTAACAAATTTATCAAAGATGATGATGTTTCTGTGTGTAGTTTTAATCTGCTTAACAACATACAATGATATCATTACCTTAAAGTCATGTCAGTATTTTTCCAGCTTTACTGTTACCTGGAGAAATTGATTTATGTGCATTTTGAAGTTTAACAGTTTAAAAAAACTAATATTTTTCTGCATTCAGTTTTCTGAATTAGAAAATGTTCTTTTTTAAAAAAAAATAAATTCTGATTTAAAAATCTTATGTGGAAGTTACTGTTCTTGACTTATAACAGGTAAATTTCAAGTAAGAATGCATGGTAAACATTGAAGTATTATCACTGGAACTGTTCTATGTATTCTCAAAATAATATGCTATACACTTAGTTTATATTAAGAATTTACCAACTGAATTATTGAATATGCTTTTTGCTTTTTCTCTTATGACTTTTGTATGCTTTTCTTTTATGAGATTTGTCTCCAAAAATTTTTTTTTTGGTTATAAAGTTCATTTGGTTCCAAAATAATTTTATTACATATGACTATTTTAGAAAAGACCTGCCAGATAATTACCATTTCTCCTTTATTCAAAGAAGTATAGCACATTTTCATTGATAAAATTTTCCCCTTATATAAAGCCCGACTTATAAGTTATCAAGAGTCAAACTCTAGTTTTGATAGAATTATAAAGATATTATGTTCGTGTGTGTCTGTCTTTTCTTTAAAGTTTGTAAGAGTCATTCAAAGGTAATATATATATTCTGTATAATCCCCTATGAAGGACAAAATATTATTTAAAGTAGAAGTTTTAAAAGTTTATAAAAGTAGCATCCTGTGGCATTTTTTACTTTAAAGGAGAAGACTGGCATCTTTATTAACATGTCACTGTTGCCGAATTCTCAGACTCCCCAGAGAAATAAAATACCCCCCAAAGCTGACAAAGTTAATCTGGTCCATGTTTATTATACTTGTTCTTTTTTTTTCTTTTCTCTTTTAGAAAGCAGGATTTATTGAAAGGACAGAAAAGCTCCCACAGCGGGAAGGGACCCGAAGGGGTTGCCTCTGTATTTGTTCTTTTTAGCACAACCAAAAATGGAGTTCATTGGGGACTTTTTAAAATCAGCTTTTTACTTTAAAATAGTTTTAGACCTAAAGAAAAATACAAGCCGGGCTCGGTGGCTCAGCCTGTAATCCCACGCCTTTGGGAGGCTGAGGTGAGTGGATTGCCTGAGCCCACGGGTTCGTGACCCACCTGGGCAGCGAGACCTCATCTCTACTATCTAATAAATCAAAAAATCAGCCAGGTGTGGTAGCACTGCCTGTAGTTCCAGCTACTTGGAAGACTGAGGCAGAGAAGGATCGCCGGAGCCCAGCAGGTCGAGGCTGCGGTGGCTGGGAGTGGCCACTGTACTCCAGTCTGGGCGACAGAGTGAGACTCCAACTCAAAAAAAAAAAAGAATACGGACAGTAAAATTAAGGATTGTTGTTCTGTAGCTGAATTTGTTGCATGAAATTCTACTCCTCACCTTGTTAATTCTTCCTTGAAAATTATCTTTAAGACAATCATAGAAGTATTGTAATCTAGTTGGTAAAGTACATGACTGTTTGCATGGTATCGATTGGTACATTGTAATATTTACTAGTG
>NW_007255963.1:27565-81745 GCF_000164805.1 Carlito syrichta | reverse complement strand
ACTCCAGTCTGGCCGACAGAGTGAGACTCCAACTCAAAAAAAAAGAAAAAGAAAAATACAAAAATGGTATCCTCTTAATAGAACCATCTTTTATAACATAGTGTAATTATCAAAAGCAGAAATTAAAATTGGTACAATACTACTAACTCAACTACAGACTTTTTTTTTTTTTGAGTCAGAGTCTTACTCTGTTGCCCAGGCTGGAGTGCAGTGGCACGCTCACGACTACCACAGCCTCGACCTGCTGGGCTCAGGAGATCCTTCTGCCTCAACCTTCCAAGTAGCTGGAACTACAAGTACACGCTACCACGCCTGGCTTATTTTTTGATTTATTGTAGAGACAATTCACCAAATTGCCCAGGCTGGCCTCGAGCCCTTAAGCCCAGGCAATCCTCTCACCTCAGCCTCCCAAAGTGCTGGGATTACAGGACTGAGCCACCACGTCCAGCCTAACTACAGACTTTATTTGAATTTCACCAGCTTTTCCACTAATGTTATTTCTCTGGTCCAGGATCCAATTCAGTTGCATTTTTTTGTTATTTCTCCTTAGTCTCATCTAATCTGTGACATTTCCTCAGTCTTTTCTTGTCTTTCAGGACTTTAATTAACACTTTTAAAGAATATTAGTTAATCATTTTGTAGACTGTCCCTCCATTTGGGTTTGTCTTATGTTTCCTCATATTTAGAAGGAGGTTGTACAACACAAGAAAACCACAAGAATGATGTGATGCCTTGCTCAGTGCATCACATGAGAGTTCGTGGTGTCCCTAAATCTTACCACTGGTAATACTAATCTTGATCACTTCATTAGCATTGTATCTGATAACGCTGCCAGGTTTCTTTTTCCTTTTGTAAGTAATAAATATCTTGAGGGAGATACTTTGAACTTTGCAAATATCCTGTTTCTGCTTATACTTTTACCTATATTAATTTTAGCATCCATTGATGGATCCTGTGTATGGTCACTATTATTGTTGTGTTTACCTAACGGTAATTTTCTGTTTTCCTCTTCTATATTTATTAATTGGGATTCTATAAGGAAAAGCTGTCTCTTCTTCCTAATTCATTTACTTTTCTAGTTACTTAGTTTTACCAGTATGTACTCATTGGTATGTATTTCATCTATGGGGTATAATCCAGTAGGATCATTATTTATTTTGTTGATCCAACCATTCTTTTGTGATTTTTGAACCCCCAAATGTAAACAAGTATAAATGTATCCAGAGCAAGGCGATAGATAGGTTGAGGAATAAAAGCATTTGAAAGACAAAATTGAAGGTCTTTTAAAGGATAAATATTATTCAGCAATAAAAAGACGTACTAACGTGTTATAGCGTAGATGAATCTTGAAAAATTATGCTAAGAGAAAGAAAGGGTCATCTATTATATGATTCCATTTATATGACGTGTCTAGAATGGGCAAATCTAGAGGTAGGTTAGTAGTTGCCAGGGTAAATCTAGAGGTAGGTTAGTAGTATTGGGGAGATGAGGAATGACTGCTAATGGATGCAGGGATTTATTTTGGGGGTGAAAAAAAGTTCTAAAGTTGATTGTGGTGATGGTTACACAACTGAGTAAATATACTAAAAATCACTGAAGTGTACACTTTAAATAGGAGAATTATATGGCATGCAAATATCTCAACAAAGCTGTTTAAAAAGAAGGAAGGCAGGGCGCAGTGGCTCACACCTATAATCCAAGCACTTTGGGAAGCCAAGATGAGAGGATTGCCTGAGCCCATGGGTTTGAGACCATCCTGAGCAACTTGGCAGTACCACATCTCTACAATAAGTAAAAAAATTAGCTGGGAGTGGTGGCATGTGCCTGTAGTTCCAGCTACTTGGAAGGCTGAGGTGGAAGGATCTCTTGAGCCCAGCAGGTCAAGGCTGTGGTGGCCGTGAGTGTGCCACTGCACTTCTGCCTGGGCGACAGAGTGAGACTACGACTCAAAAAAATAAAAATAAAGAAGGAAAAGATAAAACAAGTATGGTTATTAAAAATTCATAGAAAGCATTTTCACAGTAGATAGAGAATAATTAACACTGAATATTGGCTTAGCCATGCAGAAAATAGAGCTGTGATACAGATACAAAAACTAAATTATGGAAAGACTAGTAGTGTTTTGCTGTTAGTATTTTTGAAGCAATTGCACCCTAGACCATTAATACATGACATTAATTAAATTTATATTTAATTAAAAATAAACTGTAAGTAAATGTATTTGGTTCAGTGTATTCCAGGTCATTAATGTCCCAACTTTTAGGGACCTGTGTCCCATTTTAAACTTGCTGAGATTTTCTAACGCCCATAAATTTACTACTTCAGCTGTCTGTTCAATGTGATCTCATTCCCTAGCTTTCTTTATATTTATATTTATATGTAATGTAGATATACAATATGTGTATGTATTAAAATATTCATTAGTAATAAGAATATTATGTTATACTTTCATTTTACAAATTGTCTTTAACAAATGGCTAACAAGCATGTTTGTGCTATAGTCTACTTTTGCCCTGATAGTGATAAAAGAAGAGTAGAAAATATAAATTTACATACCTTGAAGATATTATTGTTGTGTTTACCTAACGGTAATTTTCTGTTTTCCTCTTCTATATTTATTAATTGGGATTCTATCATTGGAAGAATAATTGAATAGTAAACAGGACAGATTCTGTTTGGAGTGTTATCTTCGTCTTTCTGTGTTAGTTTCCTCTATATTTGCTTTCTCTTTATTGTGATTTTAGTTTCCATAGCCTCTTCAAAAACAGACAGTTGGAGGAAGGAACATAGGAAATTATAAGATCTGCTGCATTAGGGTTCTGGCCCAAGTCTACCACTAACTAGCTATGTACTCTGTGACTTTGAAGGACTAACTTAACTCGTCCAGACCACAATGGGTACATCTGTAATAGAGAGGATGCATGTATCAATGGGCAAATCCTTCTTTAGTGTGTCACAACATTCAGAACATGTTTTTCTTCTCAATAAAATACTAGACTTATAATTTTGGCTTTTCTTTTCAATAAGAATAAATGGTAATAGATTCTATTTACTTACACATTTAAGAAGTAATACTTTTGTTTTATGTTTACATGATGACTGTACAGATTTTAACAGAAGTTTTAGATCCCTTGGATAAAATATAACCAGATCTGAAAACTTCAGCTATTGTATACTACTAAGGTAGTCTGTAAACACCTTAAAGCACCTTAATTGTTTAGTATAGGTACTTTGCATTTTTTCCATAGGTTTATCTCTTGGACTTCTATAATATCCGCATCAGTGTTCCCTTACCTCATTTATTTTTTTAAATGCAACTCCTCTGTCCTTCCTTAAAGACAGCAATCTTCTCTCTGGAGGTTAGGCTGAAAACATTTGAGAAATTGGCCTAGGTTTGGTTCATGGAATGTTCTGTCTTCATAGAAAAGTGATTTTGATTAGACTGTATCAGCTACAATAGGAGCTACTCATTAGGGAATAACAGCTAAAGCTGTTCCCTAATGGCATATCCTTACCATGCTACGTGCATCTGTTGTTTTTACTTTACTTCATAATAGAACTTAATGAGTTCTTCTCTCTTACATGACCTCATATATTTTGCATTAAATGCTATTCATACCTGTATTTTTCCTCAACTTATCTAGGGATCAGGCCCAGCCCCAGGACCAGTGATATTACTGAATTCACTGAACGTGGATGCAGTATGTGAGAAACTAAAGCAAATAGAAGGTCTAGACCAGAATATGCTGCCTCAATATTGTGCAACAATCAAAAAGGTGAGGTCCCCACTTACACTCTGACTAAGGGATTTCACATTGAGATAAACATAACTCACCTTTCCGATGTGGAACAGAAAAACTTTTTATGTTATATTTTTTTCTAATTGTAATATTTATTTGAATGACTTAACAATTATCAAAGTAAGCCTCATTTTCTCCAAATCCTCATTTTTGTGTCATATAAGACTTAGGATTATGTCACAGCTGATGAAACTACATAGGTTTGGTTTTGAAAGGCTAATGCGTTTACAGAAGTTTAGATCCTGTTATTGCAAGATCCTTTTCTTGCAAGTCTATTATTAATATTCTAATAGCTACCAGGAGGTTGGACAGGGCTGTGGGAAAGCTTCCCTTATACCAGGTTAACAAGTCCAGTTATATTACAGTAGATATTTCCACTGATTTGTATTTTGTGAGAGTACTCCAGTAAAGTAAGGCATTAATGACAAGCCTCTAATATTTATATAATTTAAAGAATGGCATCTGAAGTTTTTAAAAGAATTGTGAGCATATATGGATACCATTTTACTGATCGTAGCCTGTGTTTAGTCAGAAAGCTTTCAGATAGTGTCAGTTTTCTTTTGTCTTTCTTTTTTGAGTTGGAGTCTCACTCTGTTGCCCAGACTGGCGTGCAATGGCACACTCACAGCCACCACAGCCTTGACCTGCTGGGCTCAGGTGATCCTCTCGCCTCGGTCTCCCAAAGTGCTGGGATTACAGGCTTGAGCCATTGTGCCCAGCCATGTCAGTTTTCTTACAGAGCTGGTTTACCACAATACCTTCTGCATGAGTCAGAGTAGGCCTTTCCCATGTATAAGCCTGACTCTTTCCTCCAGGCAACTGATCAGTGTCAAGAGAGAGTGAGGTCTCCTATCTGAGTCTTCTGTAGGGATTTTGTTTCCATCGGGATAGTGGTTTTCTCCTAACTCAGCTCTTTACCACCAGGTCCTGGCTTCCTGGGTCCTGCCATAGCACTGACTGTGGGTGTGCTGCTGACGCCTTTGTGTGGTCACAGCCGGGCATCTACCACAGACTTGCTCTGGACACTTGTTTCTTCAGAACCAACTTGAAACGGAACACTGTTGATTTTAAACATGGGTATTTTGTAATTTTACCAGTTAATAAGGTCAGGTTTTATATTTCATAAAAGAAGTAAGCTCCCTATTATTAATGGGGAGTTTGGGGAGAAACTAGAATTACAGAGTACCAAAATTGATAAAATCATTTTTTGTGAATTTAATAGAAATGAGTGGGTGGACATTCTTCATGGCTGGAGTTAATATAAATTATAAACAAGTTTGCAGACCATACTTCATTTGGAACTTTGTCTCATAGTGACTCATGAGGACAGATGTCTTTGTCCCCTCCTGGCAGCTTGTGTTCATGTTCATATTTTTTAAAACTAGGAAAACAACAGTTTTGTTGTTGCTCGTGACATGGTAGGTAGTTTTTGAAATAGTTGGGAGGGGCCAGGCGTGGTGCCTTATGCCTATAATCCCAACACTTGCGGAGGCCGAGGTGAGAGGATTACCTGAGCAACCTGGGCAACTTGGCAAGACCTCATCTCTACAATAAATCAAAAAGTTAGCCAGGCGTGGTGGTGCATATCTGTAGTTCCAACTTCTTGGAAGGCTGAAGTGGAAAGATCACCTGAGTCAGCAGGTCGGGGCTACAGTGGCTGTGAGTGTGCCACTGTACTCCAGTCTGGGCGACAGAGTGAGACTTGGACTCAAAAAGAAATAGTTGGGAGGGTTAGCTCTTGGGCTGCTCTCTGAAGAGTAATTTGCTTTTAAATGCTTAAGACATTTGGAAAAATATGGAGTAGCTTATGTTGTTCAACTTTAGCTTGTTTATTATATTATTACATGGCATGATAACCTCTTTTAAGTCAACCTTTCTGGTTGCTAGTGAATTTCTTAAAGCTAAACATAAGCATACTCTTTAGTCACTAGTAATTAAAAATATTTCACATTTTATTTGTCTTTATACCTGTATTTGTTTTTATTTTTACTCAGGCAAACATAAATGGCCGTGTGTTAGCTCAGTGTAACATTGATGAACTGAAGAAAGAGATGAATATGAATTTTGGAGACTGGCATCTTTTCAGAAGCACAGTAAGATATTTATAACATTATTATGGTATTTATAACATTATTTTGGTATTCACAACATTGTATAAAACTGGTATCAATAAGTATTAGTCTAAACTGGTATTTTTCCATATTTTTTAAAATGTAAAAACTGTACTTTGCACTTGTGTATAGCTTTGTGTTATGGAGAATATGCATGGCAGCATGTGGCAACCTTTGTCTTTTTGGGCATTTCACTCAGAAATGTGAGGAAGAGGCCATCCGTCAATGCATCACACCTTCACTTGACCTGACTCCAGTCAGGGTCCTCTAAGCCCTGTAGGACTCACCCTTCTGTTTCTGTCCTTATGGGGCTTGTATTGCCTGATTTTGGCAAGGATCCTAAGTCAGTTTATAAAGAACCCCACAATGGATATGTGATCACCTGTGGTATTGAATCAAATCCTTCATCCCTTACCTTCCCCCAGGTGAAGTCTGGTCACCCTTGCCATCGGCTTAGCCAGAATCCTCCCCTCACCCCTGAGGCTTTCTCTTAGTAATTTTCTTTCCATTGCCCCCCCCCCCCGCTATAAATCCCCACTTATCCCTGCTGCATTCAGAGTTGAGCCCGGGGTTCTACTGAACTCGCTTTTCCCCTAGTGCAGCAGTCCTGTTTCACTGCTCTAACTGCCGTCCAGCTCTGGTTTTCTTTGACAAGCTCCAGCTGCATTTTGCTTTGTTTTCAAGTTAAGTTTTAAATTAAAGCAATAATATAATGAGCAAATTGGAGTGTAGTGTATATGTATATATGTGTGTGCATGTTAATTTCTTCCACTACTTCTTTTAGTATTAATTAAAATCAAAGATAAGCAGATATGATAGGAATTCACTTGCCAGAAGTATGCTTCACTTGCTGAAGTATTTCCATTATAATGACTGTATAATGTTTTATTTTTCTAAAATATTTGTAAAGCTTCTGAAATATTATTTGTCAGTGTAGATATTTATGATATGTTTTTCTTCTCCTAAGGTACTAGAAATGAGAAATGCAGAGAACCAAGTGGTCCCTGAAGACCCACGTTTCCTGAATGAGCACAGCAGTGCCCCAGCCCCGCAGGGTGACCCTGCTCACCGCCCTTCACACAGCGAGTTGCCTCACACTGAGCTCTCCAGCCAGACTCCCTACACACTCAACTTCAGCTTCGAAGAGCTGAATACACTTGGCCTAGATGAAGGTGCCCCTCGTCACAGTAACCTAAGTTGGCAGGTATTTATTAAATGGCATTTTTCTTATTATTAAAGAATAAGGGCACTATTCAGTTCACTGAGACTATGTTGGGCATTTATACAGTTGTTCAGGAAATGCTTACTGAATACCAAGTGGACAAACTAGAGGGCTCTGGAGAAAGACAGTAAAATAAGAGGAAAATATAAGGGTATTTAGAAATTGATAAGAACTGTGAAAACAATTGCATAGGGTAATGTTACGAAGAGTAAATAGGCCACTGGGCCACTTCAGTTAGGATGATCAGCATATTTAGCCTTTCACGGATGATTTTCCTGTTAAATATGTTAGTAGTCATTGGTTAAAATACATCGTTATTGGAACACTTGCCACATAATAGCCCCTTGAACACCATCATTTGCGTTTCTGGTATGTATACAACACTCTTTATGGATATTTGTTTTCTTATTATCTGGTGTTAGATGTAGGGGTATTCTTCCTTTGGATAGTCTTGGGTGAGAGAGACCAGGTGAGGAGATGGGACAGAACACAGTAAGAGACTCAGGAGAGAGTAAGGGGGAATGAGAAGAAGGGTATACTAGGAAAAACCAGAGCAGGATACAAAAAATAAGCAAGGAAGAAAAAATAACAAGTGGCTGCAAAGAAACACCACGCTAGGCAATATTTAGGAAAAGCAGTACTGGGTAGATCTACCATTTTTAATGGTGTTTTGTTTAATAGTAAAAAATTTTTTTCATTGTTATTATCTTTTTCTCTACATTACCTTATTTCTTTGTGTTGGCAAGCCATTTTGTTATTGAGTATTGACTGTTTTATTAAGATAAAAATTACTTTACAGTATGCTAAGTCCACACTTGATATTTTTGTTTCTGATTCAACAGCAGTAGTTTTTTTTCTTTTCCCTAGGATTCTTTATAAAGTTTTTAGAGAAATTCTCATTTTCAGCTTTATAATATTTCCTACTGTGATATTTCCTACTGTGACTTGGAAATTCAGAGCTTTCCATCATTGCAACCGTTCTCAAACTTTTCTTCAATCTTAGTCTCCCTTTACTCTCTTAAAAATTATTGAGAACCCCTAAGTATTTTTGTTTACGAAAGTTTTACTATAAACGTTTACTATATTAGGAATAAAAATGGAAAAGGTGTCTAAATATCTATTTATTAACTTATTTTAAAATAAATTATTTACATGTTAACATAAATAACTTTTAAAATTAAAAATAACTATATTTTCTCAAACAAAATTTAGTGAGAAGGTATTTGTTTTGCAAATCTCTTGATTGCTGGGCTTCATAGAAGACACCTGGGTTTCCATCCTGTCTGCATTGTGAATCTCTTGTGATGTCATACATCATGTGGTCTCTGTAAACTCCACTGGACACTCTTGTGAGAATGAGAGTTGAAAATGGCAGTGACATCTTTGTGTTTTTATGAAAACAGTTTGGGCCTTGGGGCTCTCTGGGAGAGGGGTGCACATGTAATATTTGGGGACAGCTGCTCTATAGATTAGGGTAGCACCATCCTTAGATTCTGAGTGTAACCCCTGGGGGTCTTCTCAAGAGAGATAGGCCTCCATTTTGCTTCTACTTTTTTGTTTTAGCCTTTGCTCTTATTCCTTCTTAAACGTTCTTGATTCTTTTTTCTTCCGTTTCCCCCTTATTTTTTCTAATCTGTGCTTTTTTACTTCTCATTTATTAACTTTTCTGGGATCTAAAGTAATTCTAATTCTAATCCTAAAATTTCATATTGAGAAATCAAACCTTAAAAAATATTTTATTTCTCTACTTATTAGGGCCCAACTATTGACCTCATGCTTTTTACATTTTATCAGTGAAGGTGACTTTTGTCTTAAAAGTTAGAAGGTTGAAGATATAAAAACAAGTGCTGTGGCTGGGCATGGTGACATGTGCCTATAGTCCCAGCAACTCAGGAGGCTGGGGTGGGAGGATTGCTTGAGCCCAGGCATTTGAATTCAGCCTGGGCAACACAACAAGACCCTATCTCTTAAACAATAAATACATAAAATTTTAAAAAACAAATGCTAAGATTATTTGTTAATATAACATTTAATTATATTTTAAAATATTAATAAACTGATTTTATTAAAATTTTTATAAAGCTTTTTAATAACAGAAAGATTATTTATAAGGTCATGGCTTTTGTTAAACTGTGTTATGTAGAATTCTTTTAAAAGAATTTGGTGTTTTGATGGCTTTTTAAATTGTTAGTATACATATATATTTCCTAAGCTGATGTTTATTATGGCTTTTTTTCTTATTTGAATTTTTAAATTATTTTTTTTCTGTCTTCACAGTCACAAACTCGCAGAACCCCAAGTCTTTCGAGTCTCAATTCCCAGGATTCCAGTATTGAAATTTCAAAGCTTACTGATAAGGTGCAGGCCGAGTATAGAGATGCTTATAGAGAATATATTGCTCAGATGTCCCAGTTAGAAGGGGGCCCAGGGTCTGCAACAATTAGTGGTAGATCTTCTCCACATAGCACATATTACATGGGTCAGAGTTCATCAGGGGGCTCTATTCATTCTAATCTAGACCAAGAAAAAGGGAAGGATAGTGAACCAAAGCAGGACGACGGAAGGAAGCCGTTTCTCATGAAGAGGGGGGATGTTATAGATTACTCATCATCAGGGGTTTCCACTAATGATGCCTCACCCCTGGATCCTATCACTGAAGAGGATGAGAAATCTGATCAGTCAGGCAGTAAGCTGCTCCTGGGCAAGAAGTCCTCTGAAAGGTCAAGTCTCTTCCAGACAGATTTGAAGCTGAAGGGAAGTGGACTGCGCTACCAGAAACTCCCAAGTGATGAGGATGAGTCTGGTACTGAAGAATCAGATAACACTCCACTGCTCAAAGATGATAAAGATAAAAAAGCTGAAGGGAAGGTAGAGAGAGTGTCAAAGTCTCCAGAACACAGTGCTGAGCCAATCAGGACCTTTATTAAAGCAAAAGAGTATTTATCAGATGCTCTCCTTGACAAAAAGGATTCCTCAGATTCAGGAGTAAGGTCTAGTGAAAGTTCTCCCAACCACTCCCTCCACAATGAAGCAGCTGATGATGCCCAGCTGGAAAAGGCAAATCTCATAGAGTTGGAAGATGACGGCCACAGTGGAAAGCGGGGAATCCCACACAGCCTGAGCGGCCTGCAAGATCCAATTATAGCTCGGATGTCCATTTGCTCAGAAGACAAGAAAAGCCCTTCCGAATGCAGCTTGATAGCTAGCAGCCCTGAAGAAAGCTGGCCCACATGCCAGAAAGCCTACAATCTCAACCGAACACCCAGCACTGTGACTCTGAACAACAATAGTGCTCCCGCTAATAGAGCCAATCAGAATTTTGATGAGATGGAGGGAATTAGGGAGACTTCTCAAGTCATTCTGAGGCCTAGTTCCAGTCCCAACCCAACTGCTATTCAGAATGAAAATCTCAAGAGCATGACGCATAAGCGAAGCCAGCGTTCAAGCTATACAAGGCTCTCAAAAGATTCTTCAGAGCTCCATGCAGTAGCCTCTTCTGATAGTACAGGTTTTGGAGAAGAAAGAGAAAGTATTCTCTAAGAAAAACAAGCAAAAGTAGAATAGTATTACTGTGCCCTTATGACAAATTGTCCTGAATTTTGAATCCATCCATGCAAATCACCTTTATGCATTTTATTTGCAGATAGTTAGTAGATGGTGAGGCTTTTGGTAAAAGAGGCATATCCTACACATCAGAGGAAAGCATAAGAAATGGTGGCTCACCTGTCAGCCTCTGTTGTCTTCGTAATTACTCACTACTGTTACTATACCTTTCATTGGCATATAACCCCATAAAACTTTTCGAGACAAGATGAGATCTGAGTATAAAGATAAGTCAGAAGTAGTCTATTCAATTTAAAGGGCTTAATTTGTGAAAGAAAATAAAAAGCTAGAGAGACCGCTTTTGTAGAACATTCAGTCTTCAAACATTTGAGGGAAGACATGGTGTGAGATGAAGCAGAAGCAAATTTTACTCTTTAGGGTATAATCGAGATAAGAATTTACAGATTATCAAATAGGCCTGACACTAAAGGTAAATGCTCAGTAAATTGAGAACCAGTGTTCTATATAATAGACAAATTGTTTATCAGAGAGGTTTTAGATGTTAAGTCCTAGTAAATATATAATTAAGAGGACTTTAAAAATTGAAAAGAAAGTGACAGTACCCAAGGTAGTATAACTGGGTCATTGGGTCATTGAGAGCTGCCAGGAGAGTAGATACAGGGAGAGGCTAATAACCTCCATATTACCTGGATACTCTTCTCCCTAACCCCCAGACTCTGCTTCAGCACCACCCACCTGTGCCTAAAACACCATCCTGGTCTGTTCTACAACTCTTTTAAATTGCATGCCCAATTTTTCTTAGTGAGCTTAGCAATGAAATGGGGGGATAAAACATAAATTCTTTTTCTGGAGAATCAGGGAAACCTGGGTAATAATAGGCATTAATAAATATTTATGGAATGAGTGAATGAGGGAGCAATTACATCAAGAAGGTTCATGATGGCCAGACATGGTGGCTCATGCCTGTAATCCCAGCGCTTTGGGAGGCTAAGGCAGGAGGATCATTTGAGACCAGGAGTTTGAGACCTCCCTAGGCAATTTAGTGAGATTCCCATGTCTATAAAAATTTTTTCATAAAATGTTTAAAATGGTAGAAGATCAATGACAATTGACAAATGACACGGAAATATTTAATTAGGTAAAACTAAATCATTGCCTTCTATCCCTGGGCAGAGTTGACGTACTTCATCTGTTCCTAAATCAGCATGTTAATTCTGGGGGAAGATCATAAAAAAGGAAATAACGTCCTTTAAAAAAGTTTAAAAACATGTAACAAAGTAACAATAAAAAATAAAAAAAATAAAATTGTTGTAACAGTAAAACTGTATACTTTCCATTAATTGTTAGCAGAGGTGAAAGAATGATCACATTAAAGTACTGTGTGGACTAGAAATGTACCCTGTCATCATGCATTGAAATTTTCCTGTCGTTTTAACATAGCTTATTTATGTAGAATTAATTCTGGCCGTATATCCTAAGTCACAGATAGGATCGTAGATGGTGAGATCACAGACATGCACTTATCTAGATTCAGTGTTACACTGGCAATGTTGATCACTCAATAGATTTGTATTAATATGCTGATTACATTATTTACTTGACCAGTCATTGTGCTAAGTTGTTGCTCTTTTGTGTTTCATTGCCTTAGTGTTTGAGTGTAATCTAGCATTTTAATAAAGTATTTATTTTGCATGATCTTTAACCAGTGCTTTAAGTAATTTTAAGAAGGCAGAATGTAATTGACATTATATATTGAAATCTTAACATTTTAATATTTGTAGTGTTTATTAGTTTGCAATAATGTATAATTAGTAATTATTTCAGAGGCAATATTTTGTTCATTTTCAGGTGAGTAGTTGCAGCTTAATATCATTGGAGTACATTTTTTATACTGTTTGTGAAATTAATACTAGGGTATTAAGTGTACAAATAGACTTAGAAAACAATAAAAAAAATTGCATGCTATTCTGACTCATGAATTTTTATTCACTACAATGATTCACATTTTGATTAAAAATAAAAAAGTAGTCTGTGTGTTTGTTTTGTCACATGTTTAAAGCTGTGGAAGACTTAGATTTATGTCCAGCCAGGCAGTTGACAGAAGTGTTCTGAACTGCTCCCAACCAGTCTTTAATCGAACTTGGCTCTTAAGTCCCAATGCCTCAATGGTGCTTTTGTGAAGTATTAGTGCCCGGAGACACATTTGTGCCAAAAAGCACATTAGTGTCCAGTGACTGTGCAGTGTATTTCTGTAGCCACAGCAGGTAGTTTATCCAGATACCAGGAAGATACCAATTTATCACATGAACATCCTGGAGAACTTTGCTTTTCCAAACTGATAGAAAAGTTAACAAACCAGATGAGTTACTGAGTCACACACCATCTCCCTTTCAACTTGTGTGTCTGTGTCTGTGTATCTGTATCTGTTTATAACACATAACTCAGTCTGATTCTCACATAGGCAAAACTTTGCTTTAAGCTGGGTGAAAAACGATAGAAAAGAAAATCGGTGTTCTGTTCCCTCTAATCCCTTGAGTCTGCCTCATTTAGAGTTCTGTGTTCTATAAACCATTTTCCTTCACTGTAGCCACTGATAGTTCTGTTAATGTAGCACAGCACTGAGCCAGATCCGTTCACCGTGGCCTTGTGGAATACTGCCTGTGAGTACAGGCTTTCGGCAGAAGATGGAGTGAAGAGAAGCTGTTGCTCTCTTCTCGGTTGAAACAGCTTTCACAGTCCTGAATGTTTAAAGATCAGCTCTACTGGGAAACTTAAGCATTAACAGTGTCAATACCAAAGGAAATTTTGTCTTCATGTTTTATTTTACCTATATAGTGTCCAGAATAATTTTAATTGCTTAACCAAGTAATTTTAGAAACTTAGTTGCTAAGATTCTAACCTTGAGACCTCTTTAGATCATTTGCATGATACAATATTGGAGTAGAAATATATTTGTAATTATGATTTTTTTCCTTACAAATACTAACCATTAGAAGAAAAATTTGAATGCAATTAAGTCCTTTTTTCTTCTGGCTAAAATACTAAAATTTAAGAGATTTTAAGACCACATAATTTTTAGCTACACCAGGAATTCTCAGCCTATTTAGAAGTATCCCATGGTTTAAAAGTCTGAATGTCTGGCTAACTCTTGAATAAATCAGCGTCACTGCTAGGAAAAGGAGAACCAAAGGGCACTGTTCCCCTTTATTTTATGGGTGAGTTACTTGAGGCAGTAAATGGGTAAAAGGGAAGGTGCCATGAAATTAACTTCTTTGGCAAGCATTTGCGACAATATCGGGCTTAATTATTCCCCCACCTTCTCTTCTAGACTTATGCTGGGCAGAAGGGAAGAAGCAGACTGGTGACGTCTTGTGTGGGGTACAGGAGGGGTGTGGGCAGGCCTGGGTGGGACTCTGGAAGGACTGCATTTTTAATTTCCAGGTGTGGTACTCCCTGCCCTTCCCTACCACAGAGTCCTAGGCACAGGCCATCGTTATGCAAATGAATTGAGAAATGGAAATTTATAGATAACAGTGAGCCAGCACTGGATGGTTTTTAATGGCTTATCACAAAGGTTGAGAATCCCTGGTTGAGACTGATTAAATGGAGAATTTAGATTCTTACATAATTTTAAACCCTTTCATGCCTAGGAGGAAAATGCTGGCCTTCAGATAGATAGCTCTTCAGAGGATCCAGATTAAACTAAGGTATGTAAAAAATTAGTTTTCAAAGTCAGCTACAGTCATGTACCGCATGAGAGCGATTTGCTGAACGACTGACAGTGGTCCCGTAAGATTATAGTACTGTATTTTTACTGTATTAAAGTAAAAATGTTTCCCGTGTTTAGACACAAATACCATTGTGTTACAGTTGCCTACAGCGTTCAGCACAGTGACCTGCTGTACAGATTTGTAGCCTGGGAACAGTAGGCTGTGCCATATAGCCTAGGTGTGTGGTAGGCTTAACCATCTAAGTTGTGTAAGTGCACTCCATGATGTCTCACAAAGGAATCACTTGACCCATTTCTCAGAAGGCATCCCTGTCAATAAGTGCATGACTGTGGTTTTAAGCCAGCTGTTGAAAAACAGTGCTCGTCAGAGAATTTATGTTCTCACCACTTTAATAAATGAGTTAAGGAAATATCTAAAATAGTTGCTAGAAATTAAATATGAAGGGAGACCCCCAAAACCCCGGAATTTATTTAAAATTATGTATTCTTGTATGTGTAAACTTCAGTGACCTTCAGAGTACTCTCTGTTTGATGCAATGCACCTATCGAGATGCTTCATCTACTGCTCAAAATAGTTTTTGACCTTGTCTATTTTGATGCCTTTTGGTGCTTTTGCCCTTTCTTGTTTCACCTCTTTCACATCAGCAAAACGTTTCCCTTGGAGGACTCTTTTCATCCGAGAAACAAAAACAGTTTGCTCCAGGTGAAACTGTGTAAATAGGGAGGGTTTGGGGTCAAAAACTGTTGAACACTCAACGCAGTGTGGGCAGGTGCGTAGTCATGGTGGAAGAACCAGTCACTTGTTTGTCACAGCTCAGGATGTTTCTTATGCAAATTGTGACACAACTTTCTCAAAACTTCCAGATAAAAACTTCGGTTGACCATTTGATCCGGAGGAACAAGTTCTGAGTGTACTACAAGGGGCCCACCCTCCAAAAGGATAATTCTGTTTTTTGGGGGGTCCCCCCTAATATTGTCACTCACATGATCAAAGCTTTTGAGTAAAATTATTAGTAAACCACAGTCGTGGCTGACACCAGATCAGAGTCTGCTGTGCCACACTCCCTCATGGGTTGAAGGTTTCAAACGGGCTTTCTGGAACTCAGAGGAGAAACCCCTTTGAATGGGTCTTGTGTTGCTGTGGGATGAGTACTTATCCTGAATTTTCAGTACAGTGAGGCATTCTGGAAAACAAAGACTTTATAAGAAGAAAAGGGTCCGTCAAGGAAGAGCAATTGTTTCCATATCTATTAGTAGGATGACTTTTAAAGCGTCAGTAAAACCCTACCTGGAGTGAAGACCAACCTAATGTAATGTGATACCATTACATAACGTATCATGAAGGTGATGTTACTGTTTCAAAGCACATGGGATACTGCGAATCAGCCTGCAGAGTGTCATCAGCAGCCACTTGCTTATGGAGTACACTTAAGTCCATTTTCTTAAGTTAAATAGGCTTCTTGTGGTGTTACTTACGCTACTGATGTGTATTAGGAACCCTTTCTTAATTTTGCCAGGATTTAACAAAGCAAGATGTAACATACCAAACTGAATTACTAGAACTTGGATAAATGAAAATTTACTTTTAGACTGTAGAACGACATGCTCCATATTATTCAAATTAGGAAGCTGTTTGAAATCATGTAGATCATCTTGATTATTCACTGTCATTTTCTAACTTTAATATTTTATACTTATTTACCTTGTTTTCTTTCAAGGCAATAAGGGCTCTAGAGCTTAGTGTCCTGCCCATAGACCCAAGTTCGTTTCTCATTTCTCCTGACAGTTCGGGTCACTTCTCACAGCTGGCTTCCTCGCCAAATGTAAGAGGGTGAAGAAGACACCACCTATCTACCATTCATCGCCGGGAGACAAGAAATTTGTTCACTCCACCAGTTTTATTTGTTCTCAGTAGGTGTAGAATTTAGAATTTAGTTCTTAGTAGGTGTAGAAAGTGTTCGTTTTATGAAATCTTAGGTAAAAGCCCAAATCTATAGCAAGAAGCATGTAAATAAACTCTATTTTACAGCATCCTCTTGGTCAGGTATCTAATAAAAAGTTAGAGTGTTATTTTCAAAGTTATCATAGTTCTTGATGCTTGCACTTTCTTAGCTGTGTTTCTCAGAATTTGTAGACTGCATATTGTTAGACTTGACGCGAATTAAACTTTTTATTTTGAAAGAAAGTATTTTCTTTTTGAGTTTTTTTGTTTTTCTCCTTCTGTCTTTTTGTTGTTGTCTGTTTGTTTTTATTTTTAGAGACAGGGTCTTGCCCTGTACCCAGGCTGGAATGCAGTGGTGTGATCATAGCTCACTGCAGCCTCGAAGTGCTGGGCTCAAGTTTCAGCCTCCTAGTAGCTGGGACAACCAGTGTGAACCACCACACCTGGCTTTCGTATTTTACCTGAGTTATTTTCAGACTTTCTGTGTATTAATTTTTTGTTGTTGTTGTTGTGTTTTTTTTTTTAAGCTTATCATGTACTCATTCTATTTTCCCAGAAAACATTCCTTAGACCAGTAGAAGGGGAAAGAAGGGGAAAGAACCTCAGGATAGCTTGTGGACCAAATCCTAGATTGCAGATAGCCAGTGGAATTCAATAAATACTTAAGTGAGTGAATAAAGTATATCTAAGCTGTGGGGACGAGACTGGGAGAGCCTGACCACAAATCCTACGCAGTGCCTTTCAACTGTCGAATTTAAATGCCTTAACTCAACCATAGCTCCCTACGGGGCCCAACCTTCCCCTTCACCTTCTACCCACACTGCTACCCGCCCGGCCCCTGTAAGCTTTTTTGTTTGTGATTTTGGGAACCTCTGAAGTCATCATCACATGCTTTGTTAAAATCTCCCAGGGATAGAGATCCATAGCCAATCTTGATCAGCTCTAGACTGTGTGTTCTATATGGATGCATTTCTAAATCCTCTTGATTCCTTGGTTTAGTCCTTTGTTGAGATGCCCATCTTACAAATGAATATCATTCTAGAATCAGGTTCAACTCTACATTTTACTTTAGGATAACATCAGGACTATTACAGAAAATCTGAGATATGGCCTTACCCTATCCATAGCTCAGTTTTTCAACCTTTCTTTTTGTAAGGCTAGTTTTATTTTCAATGACCACCCCTCACTGTCTCTGTCACTCCCTTGTCTCAGGTAGACCACACCAGTTAAGTCTGACCTAGTATAATAAGTGCGTTTTACTGGGCTTTCATAGTGAAAATTTTGTACACGAGTGAACCATTAGATGTTGTTTGAAATTTTTTTATGTTGAGGGAGGCTAACCACAGTAACAGCAGTCTCCAAATCGAATTGACTTAATACATTTGAAGTCTGTTTCTTGTTCATGTATTACCTAAGTTCATAAAGAGACTCTAATTTCAGATTTAAGTCAAAATGGAAAAAAGAAAAGAAAGGCCCTCTGCCCTGCCTCCTGCATCCATTGGAAGAGAGGATGGAGGATCAGGTGTGTTCAGGCCTGGGGGTGATGCCTGTGGCACTCTCATCCACATTCCACGGGGATTCCTAAGTCATAGGCTCCTGCTGAGCTGCAAAGGCAGCTGGGAAATCAGTGTGACTCTGTGCCCTGGAGGAAGGGGAGCATTTTGGTGAACACACAGGAATCTTTACCACTAGATGCTGATATGAATTATCTATAGCCAATGAAACATGGTGACTCATCCTGTATTAAACAGTCATTTATTTTTTGTGCTGACATCTCTTAAGTTTTACTTTGTGTGCAGTTATTGTTCTGATAGGGAAGTCTTCAAATCAAGACATTTAACTGGAAGGATTTTAGGGAAGCGTTTTCAATAAGCCAGTTCTTTCCACGCTCTGAGAAGCTTAACCAATTTCCAGTGTGGGGCTGATTGCAGAGAAGGTTAAGAATAGGGGAAAGACAGAGTTTCACAGCTTCTCTGAAATTCTTTTCATTCAAAGGACTCTCATGCCATCAAACCCACCCAGAATCTGTCTGATTTTCAAGATTTGCCTATAAATATTTATAGTTTAAACACTCTATTGCTATTAACTCTTCACAGTCCCCGCCTCCTGTTGGTGGCAACAGTAGTTCTTGGGGCCTCTCCTTGTACCTGCGCCCAGTGGCGGTAGCTGGATGTGGTCCTGAGGCTTGGGGTAGGCACATGCTCCTCCATGGCAGAGCAGGGAGACACTCAGCTCTTCCGAAGTGAGTGCCCCTGTCCCAGAAACACAGCTCCTACCTTAGAAGCCAGTGACAGGTTAGACTTCCTCTGCATTTTTGTTTTTAAACAAACTCTTCTGCAGTCTAACTTTATTGATCACTTTCCAGTTTGTTCACATCAGAATTTCGTCAATTCTAAGATGCACATTTTCTTTTTTCTTTTTTTACATTGTGACTTATCTGAAATTAGAATGTCTCGCAACCAATAAAATCAGTAGCAACATTTTTGTTGTTGTTGTTAATGGATCCTGAAGTCCCTATTGCCTGGATTTAACAAAATATGATATTATTATAATATATGGCATAGTCGAGTTGTGTCTTTAGCAATATTAATGAGCTGGTGATGATTTATGTTCAACCGATGCCCAACATTCAACATTTGTGTTGAATATTTCTTTTTTTATCAGTTATGTTTTTCTCCTGTACCCACCTTGATATTTAAAATATTGTATGCATCTTTCATAATAAAATAGCTTACCTTTTTGAATACCTCTCATGTACCTGACAGTGTTCTAAGACCTAATTTGTTGTTCATGACAACCTCATAAATTAGTTACTATTATCCTCAATTCACAAATGAGAAGCTGAGACACAGAGATGTGAAGTACTTTCCCAAGGTTACACAGCTACTAAGTGGCAGAGCCAGGGTGCAGGCCCCAGCAGTGTGGCTCCAGAAAGCCCACTCTTGACATGCTGTTCATCTGTATTGTCCTTGGTTTAGTTCATATCAGAATGTCTTTATTGCTCTTCACTGGTTAGGGATGAGTTGATTCTCACATTCTTCCAAGATACATTTTAATTTTAGCTTTATTTGCTTTATCATCGTCATCATCATCATTTTCTTGTTTTAAAATAGGGTTTGGGGTCTCTCAGAGGGTTATCTGTTTAGAAGGGTAAAACTCTTAAAAATCTAAAGCTCTGTGAATTATATTTATAGAGAAAGTCTTTATTTTTTATAACATTAAACATCTTTGTTCCTACTAATTCTTTTAGAACATTCAATATTTGGTTAAAAATGTATTGACCTTTTTAAATGTCCCTCATCCTATTATTATTCATGGATTAGACTACTAGCTTAAAGTTTGCACATAATGTTGAATATATTCACCTTTGCAGTCTTATTGTTATATAGCTCTTATATGCCTACCCTTTTATATGTCCTGTCAATATTCTGTGTTAGATTATAATCTAAAAAGCACTGTATTTTTCTTTATACTCTTATTAAACATATTGATGCTTAATAAATGTGCATAGATAAGTAATATATTAATATATGTCTTTTAAAAATCATTATTGCAGTAGAGTTTTGTTTATTTATTTATTTTTTTAATGATTCTCGTCACTATCTCCTAAGGAAAGAAGAAAAAATAGGCAAAACAGGGATCCTTTTCCCTTTTTTTTTTTTTTTTTTGACTCTAGGTCTCACTCTGTCACCCAGACTGGAGTGCAGTGGCATGATCATGGCTCACTGAAGCCTCAACCTCCTGGGCTCAGGTGATCCTTCCACTTCAACCTCCTGATATTTGGGACTAAAGGTGTACACCACCAAGCCTGACTAGTTTTTTGTAGAGACGAGGTCTTGCTATGTTGCCCAGGCTGGTCTTGAATTCACTTCTGGGCTCAAGCAATCCTCCTGCTTTGGCCTTCCAAAGTGCTGGGATCATGGGTGTGGCTACCACACCCGGCCTTTTTCCTTTTATAATGACAAATCAGTTACCAAAGATGAGAATCCAGTAGAGGTATCACTAGTAGTGGACAGATGGTGGGTTGAGATGGTCTGATAAGATGTTTCAGTTTTATGTAATTGCCAGCCCAACAGTTGGTGCTTGCTTGTGAGCCAAGCACCATGATCCACACTTCACATGGACTGACTCCGTACAGCCTAGTAACCCTAAAAATGAACACTACTATTATCCCTAGTCTACAAATGAGGAGGCTGAGATGCAGAAAAGGTACAACCTTTACATAACAATAATGCATTGGCTTTTGTAACTGTCTACTACATTGTCATTATTTTCATCTTCATTTTTGAGAATACTGAAGATTCAGGAGTTTGAGACCACTCCGGTCCCCAAGGCCACCCAGCTAGTAAACAGAACAAAAGGACCAACTCCAGTTTTCTGACTTCAGATCTGCTTTCTTCACCCCACATCACACGACCCACTTCACTTCCCCAGGATCTCTGGCTCTCTCCTACACAGGCTGTGGCTTCTGGTCTCCATATTCCAGTGTGGAAAAAGTTCATGAAGGCATTAAGCCCATGCTCAGCTCATCATCTCCATGCACAGCCGAATCACTCCTAAGTTTTCTCATCTCCATCCACCTTACTGTTCCCTGCACAGTAGCCTTACTGCTGGACAGTAAAGATGTCCACATCTGCAGGCGATTCTGGACAAGGCCTCCTTTGATCTTTAAATACTTATGTATCTCAAAATTCACCTGTCTGCCTATGCCATTCTCACTGGTGGGATCCCCTAAATGGAACTCTGTCTGTTGGTATAAGCATAATAATCTGAAATATATTTAAGCTGGCGCTGTTTATGTGTGTGGGGGCATTTCCAATTTACCTTGCCAGATAGCTGATTCGATCAAACTCACCAATGACTTGAGTTCGCTGGTCAATCAATTGCAGTTTAAAGCATTGCTGATCACAAGACTTGCATTAGGAGCCTGGCTCTATTATTCGTTTGTCAAATAGCCACTTACTTTTCAACCTCGGTTTCTTCATCTATTAAAAATACCAATGATGAAGGAAAGAGAATTATTCTTTTAATCACTGATGCTACTTCCCCAGTGCTTACTGGGTGTTGGTCATTTTGCAAACATTATTCCCTCATTTTTAGGGAGCTCAAGTTTCAAAACCTTGCCCAGTGTCTAACTGGTGCATGTTAGAGCAGGGATTTGAACTCACATCTGACACAATTGCCAGTTCATGTATCCCCTGCTGTGCCTCCGGCCTCTCCAACAATGTATATGAACTCAGTTTTCAGACAAGTGGGTGGTATTAAAGACACAATCAAACCATAAAGTGGTCGTATCATTAACTGTTTTTATGCTACACAGAATGGTTGGTTTTCATTCCACTGTTAGCTGCATTTGATCTCTTGTATTCTGGCTACCAGAATACAACTTTTTGTCATTAGATCTGCGGGGTGCTATTGTTGCTTGGTTTTAGACACCTAAACTCGTATCTTATGACTCAAAGTCTGAGTTATCAAGTTTAACTGCATATCTGGAATTGCATGATAACTACTTTCCAGAAAACACCATTTTTTAAAAAGAAGGATCCCAGGTTGTCTAAAATGCTCTGCCTTGACCTATTTTCAAATAAAATGCTTGCATTTCTCACAGGAAAACTATTCTGTTTTTGAAAAGGGATTGATGAATTCATAAAACAGAAAATTATTTAAAAGTACACAGTTTTGAAATGAAAACACAAAGTAATTCATTCTTATAACAAAATATTTAAAACGCCATATGCATGTATTGTGGAGAATTTTAAGTTACTTTTGGAAGATAGCATTTGTAGCTTGTGTTTTTGATAGTTTAGTAAGACATAAAACTGCATTGCAGATATCTTAACAAAAATATTTCCACTAATAAGCAATTCCTAGGGTTAGCAGATTTACATAATCACAAATGGCATGTCAGAAATTTTGTATCCCATATTTATGGAAATACTTCTTTAACATTTTCCAATTGGTTTACTTTTAACCTCTTTTTTAGAAGATTAATTTTCTTTTAAATAAAAGATTTTACTGATTGGAAGGTACAAAGTTTTTAATATATCAGATATAATTCAAACTCATTAGGACAGAGTGATTCCAGAAATTATGTATAAAAGCTAGGCAACCCTCTTCTTAAACCTTGGAGTTGATCATTAAAACCACTGTTGGATGGACCTGAAGAATATTATCCTAAGTGAACTAACTCAGAAACAGAAAACCAAACATCACAAGTTCTCCCTTACAGGAGAAAGATGGCCACAAAAATGAAAATAATAGACAGTGGTGACACCAATAAGGGCAGAGGTGGCGGGGGGAGATTAGGGGAGATTTTTTATTTTTTTATTTTTTATTTTTGGGACAGGGTCTCCCTCTGTCATCCAGGCTGGAGTGCAGGGTCAAGATTCCCAGCTCACTACATCCCCGACCTCCTGAACTCAAGCAATCCTTTTACCTCAGCTTCCCAGTCCCAGTCTGAACTGGTACCACAGGTGTGTGCTGTCATGTCTGGCTAATTTTTGTATTTTTTGTAGAGATGAGGTCCTGCTATGTTGCCTGGGCTGGTTTCGAACGCTTGGGCTGAAGCAATCCTTCTGCCTCCACCTCCCAAAGTGTTGGGATTACAGGCATGAGCCACTGCACTAGGCCTGTACCTCCTGATTCTAAAATTATTAAAAATTACACTGTTCAAAATATTATAATTAATTTTGTGAGGGGGAACCCCCAAAGAAACTATTTATTAAAAATTGTGTATTTATTCTTACATGTTTAAGCTTCAGTCACCTTCGAAGTCCTCTCTGTTTGATGCAATACAGCTATGGAGAGGCTTTCTCCACTGCTCAAAACAGTTTTTGAACTCATCCATTCTGAGGCCTTTCAGTGCTTCTGCCATTTTTGGTTTCACCTCTTCCACGTTGGCAAAACATGTCCCTTTGAGGACTTTTGTCATCTGGGGGAAACAAAAAGAAGTCACTCAGGACAAGATCAGGTGGATAGGGAGGGTGGGGCACAGGGGCCATGCCGTTTTTGATCAAAACTGCTGAATGTTCAGGGCCATGTGGATAGGTATGCTTGTAAATCATTCATCATGAAATAGGTAAATATGCTGAGAAATTTCCAAAAAAGAATTCACTGAAGCCGAACACAGCTTCTCACAACAACTAGCTAGTACACTGATGCTGATGGGTTCCTAGACCGCTTAGCTAGCTGGGAAATCCTGTTCTACAAGGGGCCTGCCCTCCAAAAAATAATTCTGGTTTTTCTTGGGTCCCCCCTGGTATATCCTCTGTGATTGAAAGCATTGTTAAATGAAGACTTATCCTAGTTTATCTGTTTTGCCTTTTTTTTTTTTTTTGAGTCAGGTTCTCACTTTGTCACCCAGGCTGGAGTGCAGTGTCATGCTGCTTATGGCCAACACAGCCTCGACCTGCTGGGCTCAGGTGATCCTTCTACCTCAGCCTTCCAAGTAGCTGGGACCACAGGCACACACTACCATGCTCAGTGAATTTTTTTATTTACTATAATGATGAGGTCTCATCTAGTTGCCCAGACTGTTCTCGAACCCATGGGCTCAGGCAGTCCTCTCACCTCAGTCTCCCAAAGTGCTGGGATTATAGGCGTGAGCCACAGCGCCCAGCAACCTTATTTTTTAAAATAAAAATATTTTCTGATAATAGCTGTATTAAGGTTCTCCAGAGAAACAGAAACAATACAACAGGTAAATAAGAGGGGATTTATTGTGAGCCCTGGCTTGCATGATTATGGAGGCTAAGAGGTCCCACTATCTACTGACCACAAGCTGGAGCCAGGAAAGCTGGTGGTGTGATTAGCCCAAGTCCAAAGACCTGAGAAATGGGGAAGAAAGGAGGACGAGTGCTGATATGAATCTTGAAGTTCAAAGGCCTGAGAACTGGGCGAGCTAATCTCCAAGAACTGGATGATGGATGTCCCAGCTCAAGAAGAGAGAGTGAACTTGCCTTTCCTCTGTTTTGCTCTATTTGAGCACTCAATCAACTGGGTGATGCCCGCCACACTGGTGTGGACTGATAGTCTTTACTCAGTCTACTGATTCAAATGCTGATCTCTCTGGAAACACCGTCACAGACACACCCACGGGCGGTGTTTTACCAGCTATCTGGACATGCCTTGCCAGTCAAGTTGGCACATAAAATTAACCCTCACAAAATCCATTCACAAATAAGGAAAGTTTGTTAGTGTTTTATGAAACAAAAGATGTAATTCAAAAAGACCAAGTAGAGGGCTGGCATTGCAATCAACATAAGCATGCAATCCATTGTGGTGGGAGAGAAGGTTGGTTGAACATACAGGGACAGATGTCATAGGAAAGCAAGACTACACACCCAAAACATGGAAGCCATTTTCTACAAAAGCCACCTTGTGTTAAGCTTCACCCAATCGATGATCAAAGTTGAATATCAACCAATCAGAACAGCCTCATTTGCATGGTAGGAACCCTCATGCATCATGGGAATCCTAAAACTAAACCTTAACCAAAAAGAAGGTCAAACTCCACTGAGAAGTCACCTCAGGTCACTGGCTTGGTGCAGACACCTGCCTTTTCCCTCCTCAGCCTGCTGCTCCCTTGCTGAGTAGTTACTAAACCTGTTTTTCTACTCTAATCAAACTTGGGTGAATTCTTTCACAGCCCATGACTCTTACCATCAGGTTGCAAAACTGTTTTAAGTGTAGTACAACTAAAATGAATTAGCTTGGTGATATGTAAGCTATATCCCAATACAACTGCTTAAACAGATTTCTTAAATATTATTTCATTTATTCCTGCTGTAAACTTTATGAACTGACCGGGCTTAGTGGATCAGCCTGTATTCCCAGCACTTTGGGAGGTGAAGGCGAGTGAATTGCCTTGCCCACAGGTTCGAGACCAGCCCAGGCAATTTGGTGAGACCTCATCTCTGCAATAAATCAAAAATTAGCTGACATGGTAGCGTGCACCTGTAGTTCCAGCTACTTGGAAGGCTGAGGTGGAAGGATCGCCGGAGCCCAGCAGGTCGATGCTGGGGTGGCTGTGAGTGTGCCACTGCACTCCAGCCTGGGTGACAGAGTGAGATTCCAATTCAAAAAAGAAAAAGAAAAAATGTTATGAAGTTCATTTTTTTACATGAAGGAGAGAAAGAAAAATGTTCCTCATAAACACATAAACAGAGAGACAGAGGCAGGGGTAAGAAAGTCACCATACTACCTGATCTCAAGACTTCATATAAAATTACAATAATTAATACAGTGTGGTATTTGTATAAAAGTAGTCTCATAGATCAGTGGAAGAGAACAGGGAGCCAAAAATCAAACGACAAATACATTTTTACAAAGGCACAAGGGCAGTTAAATGGATAAGGGATAGTCTTTTCGACAATGTTGGAACAGTTGAATACTTATGTCTCCCTCATCTCCCCAAAAAGAGAACTTAGATATAGATCTTAAACCTTACACAAAAATTAACTCAAAGGGGATCATAGCTCTACACACAAAATAAAAACTATAAAACTTCTAGAATTAAATGTCAGGAAATCTACATGACCTTAAGTTTCTTTGGTGATAAGTTTTATATGCAATACCAAAGACACAATCCATAAAGCAGAGTCACAGGAAAACAACTCAAAGCTATAAGTCCTGAGAGACCCAGAGAGCTTGAGAGAGAAGCACAAAGGAGAAAGGAGATAAAGAGAAAAAAGCAGGAAGACAGAAGGGGGAATGAGAAAGGGAGCAGCCCCAACAAGTCCTCTTCTCCCACCAGATGGAGAAACACTAGACTCCCTGCAAGCCCAATTCCATGGGACCTTCTCAGGCTACTTTGATCCAGTTTTCCTATTTTTAAACTTTCTGCAGTTAAAATCACTAATATATTATCTCACACTGAATTATACTGGGCCCTCTTCCAGTTTTACATGGTGTTGTCTGTCAGAAATTTTGAAATTTGTTAGTTTGAGATTTGTGTTTTCATTGTTTTTAATCTCTCGAAGGGCAAAGCTTAGTACTCAAGTTCCTCAAAGGACAATATACAGGCCTTTAAAAAGGAAGAAAGAGGCTTGGCATGGTGGCTCATACTCGCAATCCCAGCACTTTGGAAGGCCGAGGTGGGAGGATTGCCTGAGCCCAGGAACTTGAGACCAGCCTGGGCAACTTGGCAAGACCTTGTCTCTACAATTAAAAAAAAAAAAAAATAGCTGGGTGTGGTGGTATGCACCTGTAGTTCCAGCTACTTGGAAGATTGAGGTGGAAGGATTGCCTGAGCCCCAGGAGGTGGAGGCTGCAGTAACTATGATTGTGCCACTGCACTCCAGCCTGGGCAACAGAGTGAGACTCCAACTCATAGATAGATAGATAGATAGATAGATAGATAGATAGATAGATAGATAGATAGATAGATAGATAGATCGATCGATCGATCTGAGCCAGACATGAGTGTCTGTGGTCTAGGGTACAATCTCAAGAGGTTCTAAAAACTTGTGCCTGTGGTCGTTGGGTTATAGTTTGGTTTTATACATTTTAAGGAGACAGGAAAATACATACCTCAATATATGTGTGGTTTACTTTGGTACAACACAGAAAGGTGGGACATTTCAAAGCAAAGGGAGAGGGTAGGGAGGGATTCTAGTTCATAGGTGTATTCAAAGATGTTCTGATTGGCAGTTGGTTGAAAGAGTCAAGCTCTGTCTAAAGACTTTGAAGTCAGTAGAAAGAAATGCTTGAGCTAATATAAAAGAGTCCTGCAAACCAAACTTCTTGTTGTGAGAATGAGGACTCTAGGAAGCTGGCTTCAGAGAGAACGGGTGACAAATGTCTCTCTTCAGAGCTTAAAAGTTGTCAGACTCTTCCTAGGGAAGGAGTGTCTCTACAGATGCAGATTTCCCCAAGAGATGACTTTGCCAGAATATATCCCAAACGCTATTAAAGAAATACATTGGGGTGCCAAAAAAACGTATACACATTTTAACAGATGTTATCTATGCATTACTTTTTAAAGGTGAATTGTATTACGGCCGCAATATGTAGTGTGACATTTGCTCAAAAGATGGCATTGATCAAATGAATGCTAGCGCCACCATGCGACAGGCAGGTCAGACAAAGAAAATGGCGGAAGCACAGTTGTCATTCGAGGAGGGCAGGATCATTTTGAAGTGGTATTTGGAATTCGAGAACGCTGTGGAAGTACAACAACAGTGGAGGTGTGAGCATGCAACAGAACCTCCAACACGCCTAACAATCGCATGCATTAGTGAGAAGTTTGAGATGCATGGTACTGTGTGTGATGTGCACAAGGGAAGATTTGTGCAATAGTTTGCCATCATCAGAAGTGTCCGGACGCTGATGGTAACCACTCAGAGCATCTCTTGTAATTGCAGAAGTCAAACATGACTTGCATTCATCTTTTGTTATCAGTATATATTGAGTATTACAATTTTAATACAGTTTTTTCCTTTCTTGAAATGTTTATACATTTTTTGGCACCCTCTTTATTTTGGGGTAAAATAATTTTATTTCCTTTAAGCCTACTCTCTGTCATGGGACACTATGCCTGAGTCAGGCTGGACTCGTGTCTCATTGCCACAGAGTCTGTTCTCTCAGTCTTATGATGTCTGTTTTAATGTTAATGCTGCTCAGTTGCATCTAAACTCCACAAAGGGGGTAGGGATACCGAATTTTGTGTGAGCTCCTTTCCCGCCATACCCTGGAATTTAGTTTTTTGGACTTTCCTTTTCCCAAAGAGAGTCTGTTCACAGGGTTGGGGGGCTTAGAATTCTATTTTTGGTTTACAGTCTTTATAGTATCATTGTGCCGCTGGGCTGTTTTTAATGTATTGTGAAGTTCTAGAGCACACTACATAATTAAATTCATATTTTAAAAATAATCAAAAGTCATGTGTTTCATAAATAACTTTTGAATTATTTCTATCATTGCTCCTCCCCTTTTCCAGAATTAAGAATGAATATAAAGTATTGCCTCCAATTCAGTGTGATGGTTCATTTGATATGTCGGCTTGACTGGACCATGGGATACCCAGACACATGGTCAAACATTATTCTGGATGCGTCTGTGAGAGTGTTTCTGGAGGAAATTAACATCTGAATTTGTAGACTGAGGGAAGTAGATTGCCTTCCCTAATGTGGGTGGGCCTCATCCAGTCAACTGAAGACCTAAATAGAACACAAAGGCTGTGTAAGAAGGAGACCCTCCTGCCTGGTGAACTGGGACATTGACCTTTTCTGGCCTTTGAACTAAAATACTGGCTCTTCTTGCGTCTTGAGCCTGCAGCTTTTGGACTGGTGCATACACTTTGGCAATCCTGGTTCTCAGGTCTTCAACTTAGACTAGAACTACATGACAGCTCTCGTGGATCTCCAGCTTGCTGACTGCAGATCTTGGGACTTCTCAGTCTTTATAATTCCACGAGTCAATCCCCTAAATAAAATCTGTCTCTCTCAACACACACACACACACACACACACACACACACACACACACACACACACACACTCTTTTTGGTTCTGTTTCTCTGGAAAACCCTGGCTAACACAGACTTTAATACTGAGAGGGGTTCTAAAGAAACAGAATTGGAAGAAGGAGTTTTCTGAAGTGATCCTGTGGTTTCTGGATCTCCTTTTTGCTTCTAGACCCATGTCCCAGCAGGTCCGAAGTATGAAGCGAATCCCGTGAGGAGGTATGCTGCACTCCAAAAGAGCTACCTGAGTTTTCCAGTTTATACAGACAGAAATCTGGGAAATAGATGTGGGGATGGATATCAAGAGTGTGAGATAATGGTGGAAGAACATCACATTCAATCAGGCCAAATCAACTGATAGGCCCACCAAGAGGAGCTTCTGCATCTAATGTAGCTCAGAGAGTTGAAAGAGCTTTAGGCTGAGTGTGGTGGCTCAAGCCTGTTATCCCAGCACTTTGGGAAGTTGAGGCGAGAGGATTGCCTGAGCCCAGGGTTTCAAGACCAACCTGGGCAATTTGTTGCTGTGCACCTGTGGTTCCAGCTACTTGGAAGGCTGAGGCAGAAGGATTGCCTGAGCCCAGCAGGTTGAGGCTGCGGTGGTGGTGAGTGTGCCACGGCACTCCAGCCTGGGCAACAGAGGGAGACTCTGGCTCAAAAAAAAAAAAAAGCGCTCTAATGGTTTGTTTGTGTGGTTGATTGAAACACGGACCAACATATGACCCACAGAGAACTGGAAATGGCAGATCAACTACAGATTTCTTATTATGCCACAATAATGAATCAAGCCTCCATGTAACCATGGCAAGGTTAAGAAACCAAAATTGTCAATATCTTAGCAGTCTCTCATGCTCCTCTTCTGGAAGTTCCCCAGAGTCCCACTGCCTTGACTTAGTGATAATCATTTCCTCATTTACCTTTATAATTTCACCACTTTTTTTTTTTTAGTTGGGGTCTCACTCTGTCACATGTACTGAAGCTCCTGGGCTCAGGCGATCCTTCCACCTCAGCATCCCAAGTAGCTGGGACTACAGGCATGCACCACCATGCCTGGCTAATTTTTTTTTGTAGAGATGGGGTTTTGCTTTGTTGCCCAGGCTGGTCTTGAACTCCTGAGCTCCAGCAATCCCTCTGCCTCAGCTTCCCAAAGTGCGGGGATGACAGGCGTGAACCACCACACCTTACTTGGCTCTAATTTTACCATTTATGTATGTGCCCTAGAAAAATTTTATCTGGTTTTGATTTTATATAAGTAAAATCATACTGTCAGTATTTATTTTTTTCTTTCATTGAACACTATGTTTGTGAGGTTTATTCCTATTGATGTACATGGCTGCAATTCACTAATTTTCACTGACCAATAGAATTCTAGTGTATACGTATTTGTAATGCATGTGTGTACTTTATTGGATACTTGAGATGCCTTCAATTTTTATTGAAATGCAGAGGCAGGGGCCCTTCTAAAACAAAGAGATAAGGGCCTTCCCAGAATAGAAAAAGAACATGTTAAAGAGAAGTGACATGGCGTAATCAATGTCCAAGTGTGCATGAGTAGCCCAGTGACAACTCTGTGCCATAAAATACCCAATCAAAAATGCAGGCTGCCGTATAAGGGAGACAAGGGGGTTAAAATGTAATATAACACAATGCCCCACTGCGTTCGGGGCTCAGCCTTTGGATGTGAATCCACTGGGCCAGTGCCGGCACAAATAAACACTGTTTCCTGGCAAAAAAAAAAGCTCAGTGTCTCGTCTCTCGCTGTAAAAGATCCTGCCACAGTGTTCGTATACATATGTATTTATATGGTCTCCGCACGAATGGATGTGTGATTAGATGTGTTTCCATGAATTTATGTGGCAAGAGTTCAGACTTACACTTTTTAAGTACAAACTTCTTGGTCTGGGTTATCCCAAAAGAATAATCGGAAAGAACTGCCAAAAAGAAAATAATCTTTTAGGCTATAACCTCACTGAGCCTCCCTGGAATGAGACTATCAGGAGACTGCCATGGGGATTGTGACACCTTGACAAGGGTCCTAGGAGCTGGAGTGAGCAAGGCCTGGGGATTGTCATTTGGAAGCAGACTCATTCCAAGGGACCCTTCCAGTGTAGAGCGATGCAAAGAGAGGACCGGTGTGCCCCGAGGTGCTGAGGTCACGTGGGCATGATGGGGACGGGCCTGTGCTTGGCCAACCCTGGAACTCCAGGGCTCAGAACTCTTCTTCCTGCCCCCATCTTCGCAGTCTACTGACGTGCAGCCTGAGTAACACAGGGCTCAGAACAGTCCCCCAAGCCCACTCTCTCTTCTTGTCGGCACCATAATTGTCTCCATTACTCAGGCTCAGAAATTGAGTTATCTTTGCTTTGTCTTTCCCTCATTCCCTCCTCCCATCAGTCACCAAAGCCGTGGCACTTCCACTCAGCATCTCTCCAGACTGTCCCTGTCGGGTCCCTCCAACACCATCACCTGCCTCCAGCCTCCCCCTCTTCACTCCAGTCTGCACACAAACGCCGAAGGAACTCCCTCATCCCAGCAGCGCTCAGTGATTCCCTGTCACTCACAGAATCACATTCCAGTGAGCTTCAGTGGACATGCAAGGCCCTGCAATATCTGACCCCAATTTACTTCTGCACAAACTGATTCCTCAGCTGAAGCTGTCCACTTACTGAGCATTTCCTAGTTACTATGAAGAACTCCAGGAAACAAATGTGCAGATGGTTCTTATCTTTGTGAGCTTGTCCTCACTTCTTCTTGTTCCCTGAACGTATGCTCCTTTCTTCCTCACGTGTTGAAATGCTGTACCTCGCACACAATATCTTCTACCGAAACCCAGTTGTCTGGGGGTAACCTTTGAAGCTTGAAAACTCATCACAAGCTGGGTGCGGTGGCTCACGCCTGTAATCCCAGCACTTTGGGAGGCAGAGGCGAGAGGATTGCCTTAGCCTAGGAGTTTTGAAACCAGCCTGGACAACTTGGCAAGATCTTGTCTCTACAATAAATAAAAAAATTACTTGGACATAGTAGCACACACCTATGGTTCCAGCTACTTGGAAGACCAAGGTGGAAGGATCATCTGAGTCCAGCTGGTTGAAGCTGTGGTGGCCGTGAGCATGCCACTGCACTCCAGCCTGGGTGACAGAGTGAGACTTGGACATAAAAAAAGAAAAAGAAAAAAAAAGAAAAGAAAACTTATCACAAGCCAAGGAAGTGTTCATTCATGTGGCCACTGGTACAGGAAGGCACTGAGTCAAGGGTCAACTTGAATTTGGTGTGTAACCAAAGTTATTCCTGAAAGAGCTGCAAGAAACTGAAACATAATTGCACTTCAAAAATTGTAGATGAATTTAATGAATGATAAATTACTAAACATGTTCTTGTATGACTTATGGAAACCGAAGAGTCCTGAACTTAATAATAGACAGAAACATAAAGGCCTCCAAAGAGACTTTAGAGTCAGGCGGGTCTAACACCCCTAAATTGCAAATTTTAGAATCCAGGCTCAAGGTGTTTTGCCAACATGTTGCAACTCGTTTTAACATGCAGCAGCATTAATCTCGACATTGTCCAAATTAATCTTGTTCTAGCAGCCTTAAAAAAATAGATGAATGCATTATTGTGCATTGGCTTGAAAGGAAGTAACAGCTATTTGGTACAAAGAATTAATATAAAAGTGTATGTGAAGTCAAGTTTTCCCGTAAAATGTAAATACATGAAGAAAGGACTCGATTGGAATGAAGCGACATCAAAAGTGAGTGGGGCCGAACAGGATGGTTCATGCCTACAATCCCAACACTTTGGGAGGCCAAGGTGAGAGGATTGCCTAAGCCCACGGGTTCGAGACCCGCCTGGGCAACTTGGCGAGACCTCATCTCTACAATAAATCAAAAAATCAGCTGGGCGTGGTTGCATGTGCCTGTAGTTCCAGCTACTTGGAAGACTGAGGTGGAAGGATCTCCTGAACCCAGCAGGTCAGTGGCGGTGAGCGTGCCACTGCACTCCAGCCTGGGCAACAGAGTGAGAGTCTGACTCAAAAAAAAAATAAGTGGGGCATGAAAATCAAACAGAGTATAGAAAATATCAATGACTATCCAAGTAAAAAGTCACTTACAGAATCATGGGAAGGGTAAAATCTGTAAAATTAGCAAGCGACAAGTACTTGAAGAATGACTGAGAGTTGAATGCCAACAGAACTCATGTATGATAAAGGACAACTTCAACACAAGGTAAGACATTTTGAAATCTGTACCAGGAATCTGAGTGACAAGTGGAGAAATCAAAGGCTTAGCATTTGTTCTGGTCTTTCAAAGGCAAGTGGACACAAATAGCGCGGATTCGAGGAAAACAGTCATTGGTGATGTAAGGTGGTGTTTTCTCTGTGACCCAGGAACAAAGTGTCAAAGTCTGCACTGAAAAATTGCAACATTCCTAAGATCCCCAAAAGTGCACATGACAAAATTACAAATAAAGAGCACACTGCGTTGTGCTTCCGACATCTGTGTATTGTTCAATCCAGGAGGTCGAAACGTGCCCTGGTGTCAACATGTGCACGTCCTGAAAGGCATGAAGGCTGCTTTCCAAAGCAGAGCTGAGCCCAGGGACACCCCCTGAGGCGGGGGAAAGTGGGGCAAAAAAGGGGAGGGAGACTGAAAGTCTTGGCCCTCTGATCTCGTCCCTCTCCCACTGCAAGGAGGAGAGAGGACGGTGATTCCAGGTGTGGTGGTATGCACCTGTAGTCCCAGCTACTTATCCTGATACCTTCCCCTGTGCTCAGGAGGCTGACAGCTAGGCTCACTCCTCAGGCCAAAGACTGGGGTATTCAACTCTAGGGAAATGGACGAGCCCCGAAATAAGGCCTGAGCCTGGATTTCAGGGAGCTTCTTCCCCGGCCTCAGCGAGGCCCAACAACTGACAAATTCCATCTTATGAATACAGAGCTTCTGGGTTAGCTATGTAGCTTTTTGCTACAGGATTGAACATATGCAAGAGCCACCGAACATTTTAAGAAAGCTTCCAAAATAAAAGAGAATGACCAAAACAAACAAGCAACCAGACAGATAAGGAAAAATAAAGAAAAAAGACACTCAAAGGAAACAGACTATGCAAGGAGAAGAAATCTTTTTTAAAAATCTCCAATAAATTATTTCAGAGAGTTAAAAGAGGATACTGCCCCCAGAACCAGAATCCGACTGGGTGTGGTGGCTCACACCTACAATCCCAGACTTTGAGAGGCCAAAGCAGGAGTAGTACTTGAGCCCAGGAGTTTAAGAATAGGCTGGGCAACATAGCAAGACCTTGTCTCTACCAAAAAAAACCAAAAAAAAAAAAACACAATTAGCCAGGGTGGTAACATGCACCAGTAGTCTCTGCTACTCAGGAGACTGAGGTGGAAGGATGGCCTGAGCCTAGGAGTTTGAGGCTGTGGTGAGCTGTGAACATGCCACTGCACTCCAGCCTAGGTGACAGAGCGAGAACCTGCTTCAAACAAACAAACCCAGAATATTGAACACAAAAAAGGAACAATCAGAGAACAAAAAAATATTTTTTGGAAAATGAATAAAGGGAAAAACTTAAAATTTTACAGAAAGAGCAAAAAATTCAGAAAAATCTCCCAGAATATGGAATAAAATCACATAAGAATAATAGGAGTGATTTTTTTTTTAAGTTGGACAGTCAGTCCAGGAGATCTGACATTCAACAAACCTCAGTTCTAGAAACAATAAACAGAGAGGAAGATTTATCACAGGACATTACAAGAATAAGTCCCCAAACTGAAGGATGTGAGTCTTCGCATGGAAATGGCCCACCAAATGCCCCACATTTCATAGTGAATAAAAACAGCTACTTCAAAGCACATTATGATGGAACTTCAGTATCTCAGAATAAAGAGGAGGTTCTAAAAGTTTCCAGAAAATAATAAGTTGGTCATATATAAATAATTCATGACCAGGCACTATGGCTTATGCCTGCAATCCCAACACTTTGGGAGGCCATGGTGGGAGGATTTCATGAGTCCAGGAGTTTGAGACCAGCCTGGGCAACATACCAACACCTTGCTCCTACAAAAAATAAAAAAATTAGCCAGGTGTGGTGGTGCACACCTGTAGTCCCAGCTACTTGGGAGGCTAAGGGGGGAGGATTGCCTCAGCCCAGGAGGTCTAGGCTGCGGTGAGCTGTGATCATGCCACTGCACTCCAAGCCTGGGTAACAAAGTGAGACCATGACTTAATAATAATAATTATTATTATTATTCACATACAAATAAAAAATCATAACAGTCTTTTCAGAGCAACACTGAAAGCTGGAAGATATTGAAGTAAGCCTTTAAAATTCTGAGGGCTGCCGGGCTTGGGGGCTCAGCCTGTAATCCTGCGCCTTTGGGAGGCTGAGGTGAGTGGATTGCCTGAGCCTGCAGGTTCGAGACCCACCTGGGCAGCGAGACCTCTTCTCTACAACAAATCAAAAAATCAGCCAAGTGTGGTGGCGCATGCCTGTAATTCCGGTTACTTGGAAGGCTGAGGTGGAAGGATTGCCGGAGCCCAGGAGGTCAAGGCTGCGGTGGCCGGGAGTGGTCTGGGTGACAGAGTGAGACTCCAACTCAAAAAATAAAATAAAATAAAATAAAATAAAATTCTGAGGGCAAAAATACCATTCAACCTCAAATCTTCTGCCCAGGAAAAAGGATCAGTTAATGAGAGAATAAAGATACGTTCAAATATGCAAGGACTTTAATAGGCTACCTCACATAGACCTTTCCCAGCAGGCTACTGCAGGACACACTCCAGCAAAACAAGAAAGTAAACCAAGAAAGAGAAAGACAAATGATCCAAGAAAAGGATCCCAAAGAGAAGAGTCAAGTACATCAAGATTATAGCAAAGGGACATTCTGCGTCCACAGCCATGCCACCACACTGAAGCAGGAGGATAAAAATCTTTATTTAAAAAAAAAGAAACTGATATGTTTGAGTGTAGGAAAATGTATTGATAAACAAGTGACAGACATATTGGAGAATTTGGAGAAAATGAAAACTACATTTATGGGAAAGAAGACAATTGAGAAAATATGACAATCAGCTTCAGAAGAACTGAAGGTTCATGCAAAAGGCTTGGTTTGCTACTTGGTTCAATAACGTGAACACTTATGGTTGACTTAGTAATTGTGGTGATGACTCCAGGAAGATGCGGGAGGGGAAGAGTGTGTGTGTGTGATGTCAGGGAGAGCCGAGTTCCCATCACATGCAAGTCAGGGTTTCTGCTGAAAGCTGATAAGAGCAAACATCAGGGCGGGGGGTGGTCAATCCAGGCAACAGCTGGCAGAGCCGAAGTTAGTTTATTGCCTCTGGAAAGTCAGGCTGGTGGTGCAGAGGGATAGGCCAGTGATGGCTGTGTTTCATTATGAGCCTTGTAGTGTCATTTGGATTTTTTTTTTTTTTTTTGAGTTGGAGTCTCACTCGGTCGCCCAGACTGGAGTGCAGTGGCCGCTCCCGGCCACCGCAGCCTCGACCTGCTGGGCTCCGGCGATCCTTCCGCCTCAGCCTTCCAAGTAGCCGGAATTACAGGCATGCGCTACCACGCCCGGCTGATTTTTTGATTTATTGTGGAGATGAGGTCTTGCTGCCCAGGCGGGTCTCGAACCCTCAGGCTCGGGCGATCCACTCACCTCAACCTCCCAAAGGCGCCGGATTACAGGCTGAGCCACTTAGCACGGCTGTCACTTGGATTTTTAAATTAAGCTCAAGTATCACCTTGATTGAAAAGAAAATGGATGTGTCTAAAGCTGCCCAAGTTTCCTTCTGTTGTGGTTACTTTAGACCCCCCTAGACTTTTCAGTTTGGTCACAGAAATCTTTCACTGCCCCTGCCTCTCCACAGAGTTCCTGCCTAGGCCGCAGTCCCCAATGCTATGATGAGGATGGCCAGGGCTCCAGTCCAGGGACCTGGCTCGAGTCGCCCTTTCCTCCCTCTGTCCCTGGTGGGCCTGGGAGCCCGCCGGGGGTTGGGATCAGGCCTCCCTGCCTGTTTCAGCCATCCGGCTCTGCTGTACACAAGAAAGGCTGAGGCGGGCCTGAAGCCTCGCCCTGTGGGGCCGAGTGGAACCCCCCGGGTGTCAGACAAGTCTCAAGACTGGCTTCAGCGCACCGTTTCCAGAAGCTCCCCAGCCTGGGCAAGGCCTCTGACTTCCCCTCCCTACTTTAGGGCTCCCCTGGCACCGAGCAGTGGACACCAGTGGGTGCCTTCCAATTCAATTCTGACTCTACCTACCTAGAGGCAGTGTCAGATCCCATGGGCTGAGGCCTCAGTCCCCAAGACCGTCCCCCCCGAAACCAGTCTCAAGTCTGGGCCTCCAAAACTCCCTCCGACCCACTGGCTTCGGGTTGGGTTCCGACGACTCTCTCTTTGGGTTCGATTGATTCACTAGAGCGGCTCACAGAACTCAGGGAAACCTTACTTGCATTTACCTTTTTATTACAAAGGACATCCCGCAGGTCACAGATGAAGAGACATGTGGGGCGAGGGGCGAGGGGGCGGAGCCTACATCTCCTCCCGGGCTCCATCTCCAGGACACTGAGCTATTCTGAAGCTCCCCAACTTTTTATGGAGGCCTCATGACGTCAGCAATCCTTCCCCCAGGGTATAGGGTGGGCCCCTCCTTGGGGAGGGTCTTAAGACCCACAATCAGAAGGCAGGAGGATTAGGATCCTGTCTTGGGCAGGATCTGCCACACCCCACACTTGAACAGAAGACTAGCAAGGGCTGTGGGGGTTATGAGCCTGGAACCCTGGACGAAAACCCACAGGTAAATATATATCCCAACACCACATCGCCTTAGACATATTTCTGTTCATGGGAGACACTCACCAGAAAGGGATGTTTTAGCCCAGGCTGGAATGTTGTGAATTTAGATACACAAATATGGAAGAAGCCGCAACGATGGCGATCTTTATGGGACATCTTCCTGCTTCCTTCCCCTAGTTGGTCAAGAGCTACATTGCCCTGAGAGCTAAGCCCCAATAAGACACCAGGAAGGGAAGGTTCTCTCAGGGACACACTCTGCACGGGTGGTGGGTGGTGGGCTCTCTCTCACTTGAGCCAGGCTCTATGTGGGATCAGGATTAGACAGTCGTAGCATTGTCAGGGAGGTGTTATTGACATGTTTATCTGAATTTCAGATGGAAAAATGAAGATAGAGTTTTAGTGACAAAAAGTAGTAAGTCTGAGCTGGCTAATTTGACAAAGAGGATTTTTTGCCTACTAGTTTTTGTGGGGACATCTTGCATAATAATACAAATGATTTCTATGGTTCCAGTTGTGATCAAATATATTTAAGGTGCATAAGCTAAAAAGCATTCTGTGAAAAATATTGATTGGGGCAAAGCTTGTTGACAGGGTTGACATTGTTATGTTCTCAATACGTGCTTTCTGAATGCAAGCAGTTAAACAGGGTGCCTCTAAGTAAAGGAGGAAAAGGTAAAAATGAAGTCATTGATGGGTGTGGTGGCACACACCTGTAATTCTAGCACTTTGGGAGGTGGAGGCAAGAGGATTGCCTGAGTCCAGAGGTTCGAGACCAGCCTGGGCAAGTTGGAGAGACCTCATCTCTACAGTAAATTTAAAAAAAAATTAGCAGGTGGTGGTGGTGGTACATGCCTGTAGTCCCAGCTACTTGGAAGGCGGAGGCAGAAGGATCACCTGAGCCCAGCAGGCTGAGGTTGCAGTAGCCTTAAGTATGCCATGTACTCCAGCCTGGGTGACAAAGACTCAGACTGGAAAAAAAAAGTCATTCCACGAATCTTGGTAAAGCCTTTTTGCTGTTATTCCCAGAAATGGAGAAGATGAGTAACTCAAAGACCTGGGGAGATAAATACTCAAGCCAACAATTTCCAGTTCTTTACTCTCAATGAAACTGAAGACAGATGGAATTGAGTTGCCCTTGGATAGAATATTGAAGATGATGCTTGATGATGAATGCTTTCTAGCATTTGGAAGAAGTTGAAAGAACCAGTAACATTGTTCTATCAAAACGGTTTTCATTTTCATATCCTTATTGATGTGAATAAGTTTTCTTGGCACTTACATCTATATAAATTTTAAAAAGGAAGAATAAAACTCATGCTGAACTCTGGTTCATTCTATACAAACAGAATAGTCATCCATGGATACTTAAAATAACTGAAAAACAGTCTTACTCATCTCATTAAGAGATCTAGTTCCTGTAAAATTTTATCTTCATTTCATTTTTTTTTTTCCGAGTTGGAGTCTCATTCTTACCCAATTTGGAGTGCAGTGGCACGCTCATGGCCACCACAGCCTCCACCTGCTGGGCTCAAGCGATTCTTCCACTTCAGCCTTCCGAGTAGCTGGAACTACAGGCATGTGCTACCACACCCAGCTAATTTTTTGATTTATTGTAGAGATGAGGTCTTGCCAAGTGGCCCATGGCTGGTCTTGAATCCCTGGGCTTAGGCAATCCTCTCGCCTCTGCCTCTCAAAGTGCTGGGATTACAGGCATGAGCCACCATGAGCAGCCTCTTAATTTTTTTTTTTTAATGTAAAGAGTTGAATGATTTGTAATCACTGAAAATAAAAACATTTATAATTTCTTATGTTTATATATATTATTTTTAATTTTAATTTTAATTTTTTGAGTTGGAGTCTCACTTTGTCGCCCAGGCTGGAGTACAGTGGCATGCTCATGGCCACCCCAGTGTCGACCTGCTGGGCTCCGGCGATCCTTCTGCCTCAGCCTTCCAAGTAGCTGGAACTACAGGTGCACACTACCATGCCCAGCTAATTTTTTTTATTTTTTATAGAGATGAGAGCTTGCCAAGTTGCCCAGTCTGGTCTCAAACCTGCAGGCTTAGGCAATCCACTTGCCTCAGTTTCCCAAAGTGCTGGGATTACAGGCTGAGCCAACGAGCCCAGCCTATTATTTTTTGCAGCAAAGTATAATAGGGCAATTAATAAATATTTTTCAAATATAAACATGTATTACATTAGAACAAAATCTTATGGGACAAATGGAATAGAAACACCAGTTCAGAGAGGAAAAAAAATGAAATTTTTAATTCTTAAAGAAGAAATGGTTCTTGCATTTTAACTATGGGTGATCACAGCTATCAAATAGTGCTGACATTCCAGTGAATGTGTTTAAGACAATAATGTAACTATTTTGCATGAAATTTCTTTTTGCAGACATTTAAAATGATAACTAAAATTTTAGATGGGCACTTAAAAATGTGTGAGCAGATACATGATTAAAAAAAACCTTTAAAGATATTACATAAATAAAAATGTTTGAAGATTATAATTCTAAACTGTGTGATCTCTTAACTTTTCAGACCATGTTCAGGTTATCAATTGCTGTGTAAGAAATAATCCCAAATGAAGTGGCATAAAACAACAATTACATATTATATTATAGATATTTACCATCTTTTTCTTTTGAGTCGAGGTCTCACTTTGTGGCCCATGCTGGAGTGCAGTGGTGCAATCTCGGCTCACTGCAGCCTCAGATTTTTGAGCTCAAGCATCCTTCTGTCTCAGCCTCCTGAGTAGTGAGACTACAGGTGTGCCACCACACCCCGCTTATTTTAAATATTTTTTGTAGAGACAAGATCTCACTATGTTGCCTAGGCTGGTCTCGAACTCCTGGACTCAAGCGATCCTCCCACCACTGACTCCTGAAGTGCTAGGATTTCAGGCATGAGCCACGGCACTTGGGCAGTATTTATGGTCAGTACTGGCTCAGGCTTTTCATGCAGCTGTGCTTAGATAGTGGCTGGGTGGAGGCATCTCAAAACAGACACTCATGTGTCTGTTGGGTGATGCTGGCTGTCAGCAGGGATGGCAGCTGTGGGTGGCAACCCCTAAATATACGTGGCCTCTCTCTGCAGCTTGGGATTCCTCACAAATGGCAGCTACATACCAAGGGTAAATGTCCCAAGGGAGAGAACCAGGCAGAAGGTGTATCCCCTTCTATGACCCAGTCTTGGAAGTCACGGCGTGTCGTTTCCTTTGGTTGCATCCTGTTGGAGGCGACCGCAAAGTCCCATTCAGGTTCCAGGGCAGAGGACACAGACGCCTCCCTCTTGTTGCAGGAGTGCCAAGGTTCTAAAAGAGCATGGGGGACCAGAAACACTTTTACAGTCAAAATTCAAACGGCCACGAATCACCACAAGACAAATAGCTCCTCCAGGTTAATTCCATCACGGCAGGAAATGAACGCAAAGCCACCTCTGCAGCGTGCTGGCTGCATCCCAGTTCGATTTTCGAGAACTGCTCATCTTCTGGGACAAGAGCGGGGAATTAGAGATCGCATAATAGTTGAAAGTATCCCTTCATTTTGCTTTCAGTGAGACTGAGAACCAGTTAGTGCCAACACTCGCACCTCACAGAGAACAGCAGAGAAAGGGGTAGGATGTACCCTTCCGCCTGCTTTTCAGATGCCCTGCATTCCACAGAATTCTGCAAGGTTAGCATAGGGCAGGAAATCGTCTTGACAGAAAATATTTGACATCAAGTAGGTATTTTCCTTCAACATCGAAGCCTTTTTCGGCATTCTTTTGGTATCTAATTGCCTCCGACCCCCCCCAATGGTTTTCACTTAGTTGGAAAATGTCAGTTAAAATTCACACCCTTACTCTAGTGAAAGAGATGTAAAAAATAGAAATGGCGTTCTTTTCAGACACTGTCACCATCTCTTGCATATGGCTTCCAGTACAAGTTTTTTTTTTTTTTCTCTTCTATTTCACTGATGGTTTGGCTATAGAATCTCAGAAAACTTGGGCTCTTGCCTATAACTAAGAATATAAAGGCCTTACACAGAAAATGTTGAAGTGTATAAAAATCTTCAATATATACTATTTTTGGATTGCATATCAACATAAGATTTAGGATTCAAGTCCCTCGTCTTTTATCTACTGAGCCATTACAGAAAAGCTTCCACCTTCCTGTGTATAAATGTGTGGAAGTAGCCCAAGGGCATTTTCAACATTTCCAGAACTCTGGTCCTTTTGTCCTCTCCAACCAAGCTGCTGGCACCTGAAAGGTATCACCTTCAATTGTGAGATTGAAGAACACCATCAAAGGAGTGTATGTTTGTGGTCATTAAAGGACTCTTCCACAGGCAGGCTGTACCTATACAGGACCATTGAATTTATCCTTGGCTATTATACTTGGAAACTCATTTCATCTTGTTGGTTCATTAGTCATTAAAGTCATCATTTCAAGTGCAAAGCATTTAATCATATGGTTTTCTAAATAGAAATATATACATTCTATTTACATATGTATATACATTCTGCATGGCAAGATGCATCTTGGCATCTCTAAACAATATAAGACATATGATATAAAATAATGCATTATATTTAATAATATAGTCATATAAAATAGAATAAACATACATATCTTTCAGATAGGCCAGAATTCTCCCTGATGCTGTAGAAGTGAAGATATTACTGTATTATTATCTACCTCAGCTTAAGGTTCCACCTGATGAGGGTCAGGTATTTCAGTCAGCTGGGAGTAATATTTGGAGAAAGTAAAAAAGATTTAATGAGTTATGATGCTCTATGATATGAGATTACTTAATATGCTATTTTCTGGGGTTAACAACCAAGTTAATTGTGGTCTGGCAGATAAGTTTGAAATATCTTGGCTATAACTAAAAAAGACCCATATAAACCATTGACATCTAGACATTTCAGCAGCTGGAGGAAATGCCAGCATAATTCCTAAATCGAGAGTTTTAGTGACAAAGCAAGATATGCCTGGAGGAGTTACATGGCCAAAATTATCCCTGCCATTTCCACCAAATGTTTCTGCGGAACATCTAAAATGGTGTCTGCAGTAGGAAGTTAGCCATTTTTTAAAGAGGCATTTCCTACTTGTAAGACCGATGCGATATAGCACTTGCTCATGATGTAGGGGTCTCTAGACTGATTTTCACCAACAGTGAAGGAATCAGGACATCTGGCCAAACCTTGGTCCAGTTCTACCGCACAACCCAAAGTTCCGAATAAAAATACCTTGTGAGACAGGCTCCGTGGCTCAGCCTTTCATCCCAGCACTTTGGGACGCCGAGGAGTGTGGATTGCCTGAGCCCGCGAGTTCTAGACTAGCCTGGGCAACATGGTGAGACCTCATCTCTACAGTAAATCAAAAAAATCAGCTGGGCATGGTAGCACGTGCCTGTAGTTCCAGCTCCTTGGAAGGCTGAGGCAGAAGGATCGCCAGAGCCCAGCGGGTCGACGCTGGGGTGGCCCTGAGCATGCCACTGCACTCCAGCCAGAGTGAGGGAGTGAGACTCCAACTCAAAAACAAAAAATAAATAACACGAGCGGCCCTAAGGACTGAAAACCTTCGGCCAACAGCTGTAGAGGAGCAGAGGCTTGCCAGCAATCACACGAGTGAGCCCGGAAGCAGATTCTTCCACCTAGTGAAACCTTGAGATGACTTTGGCCTCGTGAGAGACACTGACCCAGAACCACTCAACCAAGCCACTCCTGGATTCCTGACCTTCAGAAACTGTGCAAGATGATAGATACTTGCTGTTTTAAGCATCTACATTTTGGGGGTAATTTGTTATGCAATAAATAATAAGAAAAACTAATGTTGACTACAATTCTATTTTAAATCCTATACCTGACGAGCCTTTGGACTCTCTTTTCTTAACAGAGTGGGCTTCGTACAGTACTGGGGAGGTCAAAGGATTAAAGATCTTACACGAGGGAAGGGTTTGACTATCCCATCAGAGTACTTGGTTCACCTGGAGCCAGACGGCAGGGAAAGGGGCACAGCCAACATTTGGGATCAACGCTGAGATACGAGTGTGAGCCTAATGGTGAGCCGGGCACTTTGCTGGCTTCCCTACATTGAGTTTTTACGACATCTGCTCAAGGTAGGAGGCACCCACTTTACAGATGTTGAAATTGACGCACAGGTGGGAGAAGCCATTGGCCCAAAGCCTCACCCCCAATAGGTGGCGCAGTCAGGAATCACATTCAGGTTTGCCTACTGTGCTCACATCTCTCCCTTTCCCCGTGTCGTGTTAGGGAAACTTACACAAGCGTGTCCTGTGGCCAGGCTGATGGCATCATGTAGGGTGGAACTTGGTGACGGGCAGAGTCCCAGCTCCCCTACCTGTCCCCTGGGTAACCTTGGGCAAGCTGCTTCACCTTCCTCAACCTCAGGCTTAAATGCTGCAGAGACAACCTTGGTCTAGTTCTCATTATTTAGGGTAGGTGAACTATAAAGGAAACAAATGCATGTTTTCACAACATAGACACACACACACACACACACACACACACACACACACACACACACACACACCAGCATGTTTCCTCATGGAAGCTGCATGAATAAACTCTTTATTGTGGTCTAGTGATTGGAATGTAAAGTATGGGCAAGTGTTTGCAGATCAGTGTGGAAGGAACGTTTGAGCCCATATTGGCCTGGGCCTTTAATGCCTAGAAAACCCATAGAAGCACCTCGACTAGCTATTGTGTCTGAGGCGAGGTTGCATCCTGACTTAGGAGGAATCACCCCGTGATCTTGTGGCATCTTCTTTATTCCTGTGTGGCCACATGTTCATGTGCATGACACTCAGTTGTAGTGGAGCCCAGTTGGGCTCCTTATGCTAATCTTTTCTTTTCTTTTTTTTTTTTGAGTCAGATTCTCACTCTGTCACCCAGGCTGGAGGACAGTGGCACGCTCCTGGCCACTGCAGCCTTGACCTGCTGGGCTCAGGCGATCCTTCCGCCTCAGCCTTCCAAGTAGCTGGAACTACAGGCACACACCACCATGCACAGCTAATTTTTTGATTTATTGTAGAGATGACATCTCGCCAAGTTGCCCGGGCTGGTCTCAAACCTGTGGGCTCGGGCACTCCTCTCACTTTGGCCTTCCAAAGTGCTGGGATTATAGGCTGAGCCACCGTGCTCAGTCCTTTATGCTAATCTTATACCAGCACCCTGGGTGAGTGCTTGCTGGGCTCTAGAGCTCATCTCAACTAGAATTGGGATGGGAATGACCTTGAGGAGTGAGCTGTAGTTCAGACTTCAGTCTCATGCAGGATGTTGTTCTAAGTAGCCCTGTTGTAGGACCCTCTGGCCTCTGCCGGAGCATGTCTAGGGGTAGGAACTCAGCAATTGCTAGGGGTCTATCCAGTCAAACGTATTTATTCATATGCTTGACACATATTTACTGCCTGCTTTACCACATGCCAGGCATCGTGCTAGGCGCTGGGATGCAGCAGCTAACAAGGCAGACCTGAACTGCTGTCACCTGTTGTCCCTGTCAGGCAGGGAACCCCATTGCTGTGACTTGAATGTGTCCTTCAAAGTTCATATGTTGAAAACTTAATCCCCTTTGACACAGCATTAAGAGGTGGGACCTTTAAAAAGCAACTAAGTCATGGGATTAATTATTGTGGGAGTGGGCTCATTATCAAGAGTAGGTGTATTATAAAAGCGAGTTTGGCTCACTTCTGCCCTTTCTTGCCCTTCCACCTTCTGCATGAAGGCCCCCTCCAGATGCCTCCACCATGCTCTTGGAATTCCCAGCCTCAGAACCATGAGCCCATTACGTTTATGTTCATTATAAATTATACAAATTGTGGTATTCTGTTATAGCAATACAAAAATGGACATGACACCCACTATGGATACTTAATGTAAGAGTGGAACATCTTCTGTAGCTGGAGAAACTCCCAGTCTCCTTGTGACTCTTCTCTGTGGACACAGACGACACACTTCCACCAGACAATCTCATCCTTGCTCCTCATTTCTAAAAGAGTGGGTCTTCAAGCCATCCATGCCAGAATCTTTACAATGCCTGAGACACTGGGAACAGCCAACCCTCCTTCTAATGGAAACCCCAAGGTGTTGTAATCTGCAAGAACAGTCAGGATCTAAGACACACACTGCCCTGTGTATTGATGCCAGACCAAGAGTTCCCAGTTACTCACAAGTCTCTGTGAGAACTTGCCATGATAAGCCACATTCACACACCTCACTGACTTTACTTTGTAGGGTTGCTTTCATTTCTCTGTGGGCCGAGCAGTCACATGGATTGCGGTTCTTGGGAAGAACAGGGCTGCATTCATTTTCTATTGCTGCTCTTACAAATCACCACACCTTTCATAGTTTAAAATGACACAAATATATTATCTTACATTTCTTAGATCAGAAGTCTGTCTTTAGTGTCACTGAGTGTGCAGGGTTGTGTTCCTTCTGGAAGTTCTAGAAGAGGATTCATTTCCTGCCTTCTTCAGCTCAACCCACATTCTTTCGTTTGCAGTCCCTCCCTCCATCTAGAGAGCCAGCAGGGTTGCATCTCTTTGGCCCCTCCTCTGTTGTCTCATGTTGTCTACAGGCAGCAAGTGTCCTCTGTCATCAAGGACTCCTGTGATTACACTGGGCCCACTGGAGAACCGAAGCGAATCTTCCCATCTCAAACCTGTGCCCTTCACCTCAGTTGCAAAGTCCCTCTTGTCACGTGAAGGGGATACACATTCAGAGGCTCTGGGGATTAGGGCATGGACATCTTTGGGAGATACTTCTGCCCACCACACAACTACGGTTCCCTCCTCCTCTCTCGCTTGTCACTGCTGCTTCACTGATGAGGTTTTACTCTAGAATCCAATTCAGGAGGTTGGGAAGGGCTCGCCTGCCCTGCATGGCATGGTGGCTCTGTTCCCGCATCCGTGCACTGAGCTGGCTTCCCTGATCTTTTGTCTCCATTTTGCTGCCTCCTCAGGCCTCTGCCATGAAGGTCCCACCCGCTCCCCGCTCAACTCCTAACCTCTGTCCAGAGGCCAGAGCCATATTCTTGGTTCTGTTATGCTCACCTCTGGATTTTTGGTGCCACACACCTGGAAGTGTGTTATCCACTGTGTGCCTCTCTCCTAATGGCTTCACTGATGTGATTCTTGTTTCCTGACACATCGCCATGACTTTCAAGACGGAGATCTTGCATTCTCATCACCTCTCTTCTCCCGCCTACCTAAGACTGGGTACATAAACTCTTGTTATTTATTTTTACTTTTTGATAGACTAACCGGAAAAATATCTGAAAAGAGACATGTAAGGGTTGCCTTAATGTTCATTCACCATTCAGTCAGTTGTTAGTGCTTGTGGTTAATTTTAGTAAATAAAATCGAGTATAAAATAATACATGTTCAAGAATTTTATTTTATTTTTTGAGTTGGGGTCTCACTCTGTTGCTCAGGCTGGAGTGCAGTGGCATGATCAAGCTCTTTGCGGCCTTGACCTCCTGGGCTCAGGAGATCCTCCCACCTCAGCCTCCCAAGTAGCTGGGACCAAAGGAGTGCATCAACATGCCCAGCTCATTTTTTGATTTCTTGTAGAGATGAGGTCTCACTATGCTGCCTAGGCTGGTCTCAAACTCCTGGGCTCAAGTGATCCTCTCACCTCAGCCTCCCAAAGTGCGGGGATTACAGGTGTGAGCCACCGCGCCTAGCCTAATAAATGGATCAGTAAATAAATATTAACTCGATGGACACACCAGAGGCTGTTAGGTTGGAAGAGTGTCCCCTTGTTTTTGCAGAAGCAGCTTGCTAGGTTGGATGTTTTGTTCCTGTAGATGATAGAATGTCCAACAAAAATAATTAGTAGAAAGAGTCCTCCCAGATTACGCCGGCCTCTGTGATTTGGACTTCTAATCAGATGCAGTTTGCAGGGAGAGCACCCAGGGGCGCATGCTTGTATTGGGATGACTCTCAAAAGTCATCCTCAGGTAAAAAGCCAGGCAGGACTTGACAAACTTGTCCAGAAATTTCCTTCCGAGTCAAGACATTTTAAAATTGGATCTACTCAACCAGTTTGAATTAAATTTAAACTAGAAAATTTTCACTCTTTAAGATATTTTACTTTAGGGAATTAGAGTTTCAGTTGACATTTTTTTGCGAATATTTCCCCCCCGAGTAGGCATTGGTGAACTCTGGTAAAATTAGAACATTAAGAGTGACCTTTCCCTTTTGTGGCTCACATCGCTTCCATAGGATTTTTGAAACATAGAAAGTTTGAAGGGATGTGTGTTTAAGAACTTTCCTCCAAAACCGATGAAACTTACTTAGAAGACTATATTTGTAAGCGCGAATGTACAGCTTTATCTCTAGGTGGAGAATTATTTAAAACCAGGAGAGCATTCCAAGAGGTAGCATATAGTCCTGGACACGGAAGCACACAGGCTGTCCCTTTCTGTAAGGGCAGCGGGTGGGGGAGGCGGGGTAGGAAGGGAAGGCGGGGCTCTTCTTGGTCTGGGCCATTTCTTTGGTGCCAAACAGGGAGGTCTAGACTAGCTGTCACAGCAGTGCAGTGTCGCCGTGGGTGCCATGACAGCTCAGCGTTGCAAGGATGGAGCGTTGTCTTGCTCTGTCAGTCAAGGTCAGTCTAGAGGGAGCAACGAAGATGTCAAGCAACCTGTCAGGAGGCGAGGACCCTTGCAGAAAGGGACGCCGCGGGGAGGGTGGGAGGCCCTGCGCTAGTGTAGACAGAGAACTGGTGTCCCCCCCCCAACTTACTTATCATGAACATTCCCAAATGCACGCGAAGGTAGAGCGTGCCAAGAACACCCACGAGCCCACCACTCAGCGGTGACAGTGGTTACATTCTCCTATCTCTGTCTCATCTATCTCTACTCCCTGTTCCTTTGTCTGGAGTATTTTAGAGGAAATTCTAGACATGATGTCATCTTCCCTTAAAAACTTAAAATGCTGGTTTCACACCTAATGAAACTAATTATTCAATATTACCCAAGACCCAGCCCTCATTCAAATTTCTCCAACAGTCTAAAAACAGTGCTCTTTTAGAGGTTAGAGGACTCCAGAAAAGGCCCGTTTGTTGCATCTATTATTGTGTTTTTGTGTCTTTCTTTTTTGGGGGTCAGGGTCTCCCTCTGTCACCCAAGCTGGAGTGCAGTGGCGAGCAGTCATAGCTCACCGCAGCCTCAACCTCTCGAGCGCAAGTGATTCTCCTGCCTCAGCCTCCCAAGTAGCTGGGACTACAGGCATGCATCACCACAACCAACTAATTTTTTTTTCCTTCTTGCAGAGATAAGGTCTCACTGGTCCTTTAAACTTTTGGGCTCAAGCAATCCTCCTGCCTCAGCCTCCCCAAATGCTGGCCTGTTTTTCAGCCTTCTTGAATGTCACTAGCTAGTTGTGAAGGCTGGGCTGCTCAGGGTCTGCAGGAAGTGCCCACTGTGGCTTTGTCTGAAGGCTTCCTACAGTCCCCTTACTCCTACTCACTCCTATGTCCCATGGATCTTTCTTTTTCCTCAGAATACTTCCCAGGAAGTGCTATGAATTCTATTACATCACACCCGGAGGTGCCAATGGCTTCTTGTTTGGTTTTTTAGTGATTGATCAGTGGGTTCAAGCAATTGTTTCCTTATTAACAGTTGGTCATGCTATTACAAAATTCCCCATCAACCTCTTCACTTACGGTTTCATTAACTTAATGACCATTGCCTAAGTTGGTTGGTATGTTAGTTATCACATTAAATTAATTCATACATTGTTCAGGATTGCAAAATGGTGATTTTCCAGTTCTTTTTCTGATATGAAATACAGTTCATACTGGAATGGCAGGAAATGCTTAATTATTCCTCTTTAATTATCCACTTTTAGAATGCATTGGTGCCCTAGAAACCTCCACCAGTATCCAAAAAGTTTTTACTTTATTTTTGTCTCCTCTGTATTTTAGTTTTCCTTCCCTTTCTCAGTCAAGAATCAAACATTTCTCCAAGAAACCCTGGTTCCTTTCAGTAGTGAGTGGTATTAGGTAATACAAACTGGTAGAAGAGGGTGCTTATTACCATCTGGCTGTCATTGCTTCTACCATTTCCAGTGGAAAGCTAGAACAAAATATTTTTTTAAATAAGAAAAAGAAATTTAATTAATATTTTCAGTTTAAATATAAGGTTTCAAGGTTTTTACTTCAACTTTATACTTGTATTTCATATCTCTTACACTGAAAATTATGGTTCCAAATAACATTAGCATAGTTACTTCCTTGCTTATCCTACAATATGGATGTAATAGTTTAAAATAACAATGCCAATGTTATTACTAGCGATATGACTACTAAATGAAGTGTTTGATTTCTTCATGGTTCTTTTTGTCCTTACAATAGGTCCACTGGGAACGTACAGTAAAACGGTGTACAGTCATGTGTTCAAAGGTCAGTTGGGGTGATTCTTTTCTCTATGTATGTCACCAACACTAGATACAACTAGATTCATTTGCTTCCATCTTTTTCTACTTATATCTTGCCTTTTAAAAACATTTGTAAAAACATTTACATTTCCCAAAGTCAAAGCTATATAACAAGATATATTCAGAAACATCATATTTCCATTACTGTTTCCTCTTCTCTGTCCTAGCCCTTCTCTATTTTAATTGATTCTTGCTTTTCACTTCCACCTTATTTCCCTGCAAATATAAGCAAATATAACCCTATGTGTTAATATTCAACTTTCATTCTTACATGAAAGCCAGCATGCTAGGCACACTGCTGTTCACTGCACATTCTTCACTTGACAATGTGTCCTGGAGGGCTCATATCAGTATAGAAAGATCTCTTTACAGGACAGAATCATGGACACACCATAGCGTTTGCAACTAGCTCCCTACTTATGAACATGTGGTTCCTTCCAATCATTTGCTAGTAAATATAATGCCAAATCTATTAACCTGGTACATATATTATTCCATATTTTTGCAAGGGTAGCTTTGGGATAGATTCCTACGAGTGGGAAATCTGGACTACAGAGTAAATGCATATATCATTTCACTAGATGTCAAATTCCTCTGCATGTGGCTTGCACTATTTTATCATTAATGATGTAGGAGATTGTTTTTCTCATGGTCTTGTCAACAGAGCATATTGTCAACCTTCCAGACTTTTGTCCATCTGTTAGGTGAGAACTGTTATCTTGAGGCTTTAATTTGCACTGATCTTATTATGAGTGAAGTTGACCGTTTCTCAGTACGCTTAAAGACCATTGTGTTACCCTATCTGTGAGCTCTCTGTTGCTATTTTTTGGCTATTTTTAATTGTGTTTTTGGACTAGCTTTCTCAATTTTTAGAATGTGTGTGGAATATTAGCTTGACTAAAAGGCTTGAAGAATAACATGTCTAACATTCAAGTTGCTTGCTCTGTGATGTTCTTTCTCCTACTGCCAGAACCATCTATAGAGTCTGCCTTACATGTTAGACCTACTTCTTCTATTCATTATGCCTCTTACCTTGATTTTATATTTATCTTTATCTCTATGTTCTATTCCAAGTAATTTCCTCAGATCCATCTTTCAGTTCACTAATTCTCTCTCCAGTAGTTTTTAATGTGGGTTGTAACATTTTCATTGAATTTTCAATTCCAGTGACTATTTTATCACTTTTTAAATTTTATTTTCAAATCTGCCTTTTCTTTTTTATATAGTGCTGTATCTTGTGATTTTTCTTGTTTGCAACTAATTTTTTATTTTTTATTTTATTTTTTTGAGTCGGGGTCTCACTCTGTTGCCCAGGCTAAAATGTGATATCATGCTCATGGCCACAACAACCTCAACCTGCTGGGCTCAAGCCATCCTTCCACCTCAACTTTCTAAGTAGCTGGAACTACAGGCATGCTAATCACATCCAACTAATTTATTATTATTATAGTTATTATAGAGTTGAGGTCTTGCCATATTATCCAGGCTGATCTCAAACTCCTGGGCTCAGGCAATCCTCTTGCCTCAGTCTCCCAAAGTGCTGAGATTACAAGAAGGAGCCACTGTACCAGGGTGTTTTCAACTAATTCTTTAATAATTTTAGTTCTTACTTTATAGTCTTTATAGTTCTTTTGCTTCTAATCTTTCTCGTCATTGTATTGACTAATTCTCTCTCTATAGTAAGTTGTTTCCAGTGTTTTTAAAATTTTTTAATCATAAACTAATTTTTTGTTTGTTTGTTTGTTGGAGTCTCACTCCATCACCCAGGCCGGAGTGCAGTGGCACGCTCACGGCCACCCGTGTTGACCCGCTGGGCTCCGGTGATCCTTCTGCCTCAGCTTTCCAAGTAGCTGGAACTACAGGCGCGCACTACCACGCCTGGCTAATTTTTATTTATTGTAGAGATGAATGTCACCAAGCTGCCCAGGCTGGTCTTGAACTCACCGGCTCAAGGAATCCACTTGCCTCGGCCTACCAAAGTGCTAGGATTACAGGCTGAGCCACTGAGCCCAGCCCATAAACTGACTTTTGCCCAACCATTAAATGTGAGAATCCTGTGTACTCTGTATTGAGGCCTTTTCTCTCCATAGAAGCTTTGCCTTTACCACAGCCAGGCACCAGGGGTATCACCAGCCAGGAACCCATTTTTATGTTAATTTAGCAGCATTAGAATTTCTCAGACCTCATGGGTAGTATATATTTGAATCTGCAACCTCCCCACGGGCAGATCTATGATTAAACATTTTCAAAGGAGACTCTCATTCCCATTCTGAGCTCAGGCCGACACACAGGCTCTCTTATGATTTTCCTGAGCTAATGAGCATTCTTTTTCTAGTTTGTAACTGAGATTTCAGGCCTTCAGGAGTCTTATGTGGTGGTCTCAGGTCCAATACCCTGCTGCCCATGGCTGCAAAACCTGGCCTTCATCCTCTACCCAGGACTGCCACGTGTATACACTCTTCTCACTGACTTCCCATTGTTTCTTCATGTGTGTCCTTTGGAAAACTCCTTTACCTTCTTACTCAGGTGTTACTCCTCAAAGTATCGACTTTAGTTGGCACTACACAAAAGCCTGCTGTTAAGCTTCTTGACTCATTTGCCGCCTCTGGCCCAAATCATCTTTATGAGGAAACAGAAAGACACCCAAAGCCTAGGCAGGGCCACCATCCAGCAAGACACTCAAAGCCTGAAGCCCACGTGCGCGGAGAACTGGAAGGGTGTGTGGAGACTTAGGCTGATCGTTCTGGGGGTGTGCACCCACCCTGCAGAGAGCCCCATAAATCATTGCCCTTGAATTTAAAAGATCTATGATGCGGCTCGCTGTTGGCAAGAATATTATTTTCCACTAGATTCTATGTCTTCACCCTCCACTTGGAAGTCCTTTCTAGTTCCTGAGCTAGTCTGCCCACTGCCTGGTTGTGTGCCATGAGCAACTCACTACGCACCTCTGAGTCCAGCTTCTGTAAAATGGACAGACTACAAATCAGCCTGCCTCTGAGGGTGGAGCCATGGCTTTGGAAAGCTAAAATTAAATGCACACTGACCTGCACATGAATTGTTTAAGGTGAGTGCGATCTTGATCCTAAAATTAGACAAAGACAAGAAAAGGAAATTGCAGCACCATTTCATTTTCAAAAATTCCTGATAAAACATTGGCTAACAGAATCCACAGTGGATACAAAAAGTAATAATACATCATGTTCATGTAGGAGTCATTTCAGAAGTACACAGCTAATCTGGCATCAGAAAAATCAGACCATTCTATCAGAGAAAAATAATACCAATAAATGCAGCAAAAATACTTTATCTAATTGACCCCCCAAATTATTATTTAGAATTCTCACCCCCCCCCACAAACCAAGCATTTGAAAGGGTCTTCCAAAAATCAATGAACAGCATCCGTTACAACAAAAAGAGTAGCATCACACCATACTGATGAAGTGTGTGATCTATTCTCATTAAGATCTGGAATAAGAAAGGAAGCCCATTATGGCTGCTTATTGCTTTAACATAACATTGGATGTCCTAATTAATGTTATTAAGCAGTTTAGAAAAAATAAAATAAAATTTAAATAAAATAAAATAGGACTTTCCCCTTAAGATAAAAGAAGGAGGGCAACTCCTTCGGGTCCCCTCCCACTGTGGGAGCTCTTCTGTCCTCTCAATAAATCCTGCTTAAAAAATAATAATAATAATAATAGGGAAAGACATTCTGACGTTCAGTTGACTTCACAATTCATTTATCTCCACAGCCCCCCCTTCCTGTCTGACTTTATATGTACACACACAGGACAGCATCCAATGGAGAGTTGAGGGGTAGGTGCTCAATTGCGAAACGGGATCCTAGGATCTGAAGTAGTCAAGGTGAGATGAGGCCCACGTGCGGAAAAGACCGCACCCACGCTAGAGCGTCGCCCTTCGTGACACCATCGCTCCTTTGAAAGGCTGCTTCCCCAGGTCCCCGCGGGCTCCGACCCGCAGGCCCCCGGGTTCGCGACGCCCAAGCCCCCGGACCGCCGCACCCGGCTGGCGAGCTGCCGATCTCGCGCCGGCCAGCAGGTGGCGCCCGGCCTCCACCGGCCAGAGCCGCGCCGGGCGGGCGGGCGCCCCGCGC
>NW_007255963.1:24226-26971 GCF_000164805.1 Carlito syrichta | reverse complement strand
ACCAACAATCTATTGTAAGTCAAACAGACATATTGAATTCTTTAGATTGATTCATGGAGCTCATTAAATAAAATCCCTTTCGCACCTCCCACCCCCACCCCAGAGGGGCGTCTTCCCGCTCGGGAATATGAATGCACGCACGCTCGTGGGGTTTAACCACGGGTCTGCCTGGGCGGCGGCTTAAAGCAGGGTCGCGGGGCTGCCAGGTGAGGCTGCCAGGTGAGGTCGGAGTGGAAACGGGGCTTCCACCCCCCACCCCCCGTCCTTTTCCTTACCGTCCAGGGTGAAGGGCGAGGGAATAGTCCCCGGGGTGGGAAGGGGGCTCCGGCTCGTCTCTGGGGGCCTCAGAGAGCTACAGGTGGAGGGAACCAGGGAAGCAGGGGTGCCCGAGTTCAGGCCACATCGCCGCGATTCCGGCAGACGGCGGCGGGGGGCGGGGGGGGGGGACTTCCCCTAAACCTTAAATCGTGTTCTGCATTCGGCACAGCCTCTCTTCTCCTGATACTAACAAGCGTTCTCGTTTACTCCAGAGCAGTGTCTTCACACCCACTCAGGCAGGCAGTCTTTCCAGACTCCACGCTGATTTCGGATGCTCTGACTCCCGGAGCCACAACCCACAACTCATTCTTGGATTTCAACTCAGGCCCAAGGCACAGAACTATGTTTCCCTTTAAGGACTGAGAGGCACGTACGTGTTCAAAGACTTCCCAGTCCTTGTCAACTTTTCTGAAAAGCAGCAGCCTTTTTCCCCTCTGACCACACATCTGATAAGGAGATTCTGGCGGCTCAGGGGGTGGCGGAGGGATTGAGAGAAAAGGGGTTTGAAAAAAAAAAAAAAAGTGTGAGAGAGAGAGAGAGAGAGAGAGAGATCTTTAAAACCATTCAGAATGCAGGCATTGACACTTCAGACATGTTTTATTATAATCTTATACAGTCTACATAAATTTGAACTTGTATTTATTTGGGTTCAGTTATAACATAGCATAATAAAAATCAAAGCACTGGTCCTCTGAAATAAAGCAGGCAATCACCATTCAATAAACACACTTGATTTATTTTGTATAAAAGGGTTAAGTTTACAACTAAACTTTTATAAAAAGTTTAGCATGAATAAGTACATCATTACACTTCTTAATGCAGAAATATACATCTCTGCCACTATACAAGAAAACTCTAATTAAAGAGTTCACAAGGTTTCACTCAATATATATATATTTATATATAAATATATACACAGCATTCAGTAGGCTCGCGTCAAAAAGGTAATTTCTGACCAAAGACTTCATTTAAGTAACTGAATACTGGATCCTTCTGGTATTCACGCTCCACCTTTTAAAAAAGGCAAAGTCTGCTTAGATTGGGCAATTCCTTGTGATTTTAACGTTTTCGCTCCCCATGGTGGGAATAGTATATAAAGAAAACCTTCCAACTGCAGAAAGGGCATTTAAAAGTCTTTTTCATAAATAACGAATATCACAGTCCAGGTCAGAGAACACCCTGGGAAGAGGATCATTCTAAGTTTTCCTTCCATTTTTTTTTTCTGTTTAGAAAGGTCCATTCACCTTGTTGTCTTCCTTGTGAAATGGTTGAAAGATAAGTTCACCACCTTAAAAGATTCTGTAGATTGGTTTTTGTTGTTGTGCAAAGAAAAAAGAAGTCACGAACACCTGCAGAAAATTGGGAGAGAAAGGCATGTTTAAGAGAATGTAACCTGAGGGCAGAGGCGGGCCGACTGGCGCCGGGAAGAAGCCACAGTTGGAACATTTAACCAAACACTCAAAGATTGGGCAAACCCTGGCGTCCAGATGCAACACACACAACTCGGCCTCGACGGCACAAATTGAACATTAAAATAGCAGAGACCCAGGGGAAAAAGTTCCCAACCCAATCTTCTATTTGCATCTCCGACGCAATGCTCAGAGGCGCCAGTCTGCTTCTTGTAACAATTATTTGATTGAAAACAGCCCTTTAGTTAGCAGATAGGGAAGTCTGGGATCCCACATCACAGGGGTGGAAGGCGCCGGGGAGCAATCCTCCGCTCGCCCAGAGAATCCCCGAGGACTACAGTTTTAGGGAAGGAGGATCACTGTGGAATTTGTGGCGATAAGATTAATTACAGTGGAGGTTAGTACCTCCTAGTACCAGAGGCATCGCAGAGAAGAGCCAGGGCGTTACATTCGCTACGAAGCCGGTACACACTTTCCTCGGCCACCGTCAGAGGAAGTGACTGGCATCACGTTCTTTCTCTTCTTTCCCCTCAAGAAAAATCCTCTGTGGCCTCGAATAGTGCCCGCAGCTACAAGCCCCCCCAGGTGGCGTGAGACCACCTGCGTCGGGTAATTAATACGGCCAAGCAAGCATGCATTTGCGAAACCCAGCAGGCTGCAGAGACAGAGGACCCGCACACGGCAGATGACAAACGCGCGCGCGCAAAGGGACAGTGTGACCACGGGCACACGCAGACACTCACCATCTATTCAGCCACAGAGAGCTTTGCTGTCGCTGGACATGAACTCGGAAGGGAATTCGGACGCCTGGAGAGAAAGGGGATGAAAGGCACGACGTTAGACGGTCTTAAGGAGAAAGGGCCTTTTCTATTTCTTAAAGAGTCCACACACCAGCAAGTCCCAGGAAACACGCTTATGCGACGACTCAGATCCGAAGACAAACGGACTCGCGCGCGCGAACTTAGCAGCGATGTCACGCGCGGCTCCCTCGCCAGCCGGTTTTCACGAAAATAAAGTT
>NW_007255963.1:23769-24196 GCF_000164805.1 Carlito syrichta | reverse complement strand
ATGCTGATGTCCGTGTTCAGGGTGGTCAGCGGCGTCCGGGACGCCTGGTTCTGCCCGGGCCTCGGGTGGTGCAGGCTGACAATCGTGGGGTGCGAGTCCAGCGCGATCTGCAGGTCCAAGATGTAGTCGATGACGTGCTGCAGGATTTCCATCTTGCTCACCTTCTTGTTCTGGGGGATGCTGGGCACCAGCTCCTTGAGCTTGGAGTAGCAGTCGTTCATGTTGTACAGCAGGCTCATGGGGTCGTCCACCGGGGTCTTGCTCCGGGAGATGCCCAGGCCGTGGTCCGACAGGCTGTTCTTCCTCACGGACCTCACCGGACTGAAGGCTTTCATGCTGACCGCGGTGGGAGGAGAGAGCGGGAGGGAGCGGGCCGCCCTGGAGCTCAGGCCGCCGCCGCCGCCGCCTGCTGAGCTAGCTGCGCTCG
>NW_007255963.1:21441-23749 GCF_000164805.1 Carlito syrichta | reverse complement strand
AGGGGGGGAGGAGGAGGGGCGGCTCCCGGGAGCCTGAGTGTGCGTCCTTCATTCGAATTCCAAATGCGAGGCAGGACCCCCTCGCCCTGGGGGTGTGCCTGAGGAAGCCTTGCGCACCTCGGGGCCCTCACTCGGCAGCAGCCCTGAGTCCCAGCGACACGACACGGGCCGGCTGCGCACGGCAGGGGGAAGCCACAGTCCCTGCCACCCACCGGAGAGCATCGGGAAAGACAGAAAGCGGTGCAGAAGAAAGTGAAAATGCAAATAAGCTTGCCACCGAAAAGTCGCGTTTGTAAAGTGGGTTCCTCTCTCGAGATAAGGAAAAGTTATGTCAAAACAAGCAAATAAACCACCCACGCACGCATTCCACGACAGGTTTAGTGTGGGATTTTGCAACCCGGAGCAACGCGGGAGACACTACCGTAAGCTCAGGAAAGCCAGTGCTTGTTGGAAACCGTGCCCGAGGTTGGGCTGGTCCCTGCGGAGCTGAGAGGCAGGGCAAACTCTCAGGGCTCCTCTTCAGGAACGAGCCAGGGCTATTATAATGATCCTATTAATCGGAAATCATTAGGAGAATTTGCATTTTTGAAGCGACATTTACATACGCTGCCCTTGAAAGGCTGCCGGTCTGTGCCCTTCCGCTAGTGTAGGTGGCAAAGTCATGCAATTAATTATGCATAAATCGTGATTTCTGGTGTCACATTCCAGCACCTAGAGTAGTGCCAAAGCTTAGTGACAGGTAGGTGGCCCCAGCCATTGACTGGCACCGTCACACTGTTAAGAAAAATATGTCACATTCGAGGTTTGGAATCTTTTCGGCGCTAGTTTGGATGCAGGTTCAGATTTTTTTTTGTTTGTGACTGTCAATCTTTAATAACATTCTTTCAGTCTAAATAAAAGTTTGCAGCTATTTGCTAAAATACTTAGTTAATTCACACATAACCCTAGCTTGAGAAGGCCACAGTGTGTTAGTTTCTTGTTTTGAAAATCAGATTTCTCTTTTAAAAAAATTCGAAACCCCCCCAAAAGGCTGTAGTCATAGCTTATTTACTTTTTGTCTCAATCTCTACCTTCTCTGCGTTTAAGGAAGATGAAAGGGGCAGAACAGAGGCTGAAAGAAAAGTTCAATAATGAGGAAACAGTATTTTTTCCTTCAATTAATGATTAATTTCTCAGCTGGTGGGCCAGGCGGTCTCGACCTCCATGTGACAGCCATGTGCCCTAAGGCTTCTCTCTAGGGAGGCAAAGTGGGTGGCGCTGAGGGGGATGTCGCCTTCTTGGAATTCAGTCACTTCGGGTTGGGAGGATGGAGGTGAATGTCGGTTTCCTGTCCGGCCAGAAATCTGCTGAGTGCCGTCACAAGGCCCCGCAAATGCTGGCTGCCACTGTGTTCCTGACGGTGTTCGAAGAAGGACGTTTCCTCTGATATTAAGTCTGGAAGTGATTTACTATCCGAGCACCCCCCCCACACACACACAGTTCGAGCCTTTTGATGTACTCTGTGTGCATGTGTTTCCGTCACATACGTGCCACAGTGGAACAGATTTTGTTTTGACACTATTTTGGTTCATGATGTTATACTTTGACTATTTTACAATAATAGCCAATGTAAACAAACATCTTTGGGATTCTCAAATTATTACTTATGATTCTTGGACATTGCAGCTCTTCGATACTGACGCATTCCTAGCTTTTTCCAAGGACACCGTATGTTAACATCCGTGCCAGCCTCATTATCCCCACAGCTAGGCTCTGGGCTGGATGGTAATGAGCATTGTGCGGTATTACTTTACACTTTGCAAAGTTGATTAAGGCAGTGTCTTCTCCCATGATCATTTTTTGTACCCTGATGTAGAAAATTGCTAAATATGGCAAAAGTTTTCTGGTGTTTCTTTCTTTGGCGGCCATGTCAGAGTCCAGTCTGCCGGGCTGTGTTGAATTCGATTCGGTTGGCACAGTACCCAGTCTTACATTCATTCGAAGACCATTTTTTGGGAATTATGAAGCTGTATAGGTTCATGATTGAAAAAGACCCAAGTTACTAGTGTGTCTGTCTCAGCAAGCCCAATACGAAATGACCTCAGAAATTACATTTTCGCGGAGGAAGGGTTTTGGTGCATTTTCGGGGTGAGTTAGAAGGCACTTCAAAGTCCATCCATTGGTGTCTTTGCGGGTTTGCATTGAGGCCTCGGTTTAGGCGGCCCCAGCTGCAGGAAGGGCTAGATCCGTGGGTGGCGGGAAGGTGTGAAGGGATTCCGTGGAGAGGGGGTGGTGGAGGTACCGACCCTTGGCTTAACCACTGGGACGC
>NW_007255963.1:20634-21421 GCF_000164805.1 Carlito syrichta | reverse complement strand
CCTACTTTAGATAAAATTGCTCGATGTCTTTTTATATAAAGATTTTTCTCAAGGCATTTCATATTTTATTTTATTTTATTTTATTTTATTCTTATTTTTTTTGAGCTGGAGTCTCACTCTGTCGCCCAGACTGGAGTACGGTGGCCGCTCCCGGCCACCGCAGCCTCGACCTACTGGGCTCTGGCGATCCTTCCACCTCAGCCTTCCAAGTAGCTGGAACTACAGGCGCACGCTACCACACCCAGTTGATTTCTGATTTATTGTAGAGATGAGGTCTCGCCAAGTTGCCCAGGTGGGTCTCGAACCTGCGGGCTCAGGCAATCCACTCACCTCAGCCTCCCAAAGCGCTGGGATTACAGGCTGAGCCACCGAGCCCGGCGCATTTCATATTTTAATAAAGGCATCCTAAGTGATGCTCTCACAGGTAAGATATTTATTTCAATGACAAAAGGCAAATTTCCTAAAGGGAAAAGGTCATCTTAGAGAAATATAAACATTTTAGATTTGTTTTTGGTCTCAAATTCTAAAAAACACAAATATGAAAAAAAATTAACAATGTAAATCTTGGCATCACTTTTTTTTTTTTTTTGAGTCAGAGTCTCATTCAGTCGCCCAGGCTGGAATGCAATGGCACGCTCACAGCCACCACAGCCTCCACCTGCTGGGTTAGGCCAGTCCCTCTGCCTCGGTTTTCCAAGTAGACGGAACTACAGATGTGCGCTACCACGCCCGGCTTATTTTTAATTTATTGTAGAGATGAGGTCTCACCAAGTTGCCTGGGCTGGTC
>NW_007255963.1:15061-20614 GCF_000164805.1 Carlito syrichta | reverse complement strand
TGCGAGGCCCGGCGGCCCGGGCTCGCCCCGCCGGCCGCCGGCCCGCGCGCACCTGCCGCCGCCGCACGTCTTGGGTTTCCAGCGACGCGGGGCGGGCAGGGGGCCGAGGAGAAGGCCCGGGGCGGGGAAGGAAGACGTCTTCCTCTGGGAAGGGAGGCAGAGCGTGGCTGGGGGGTTGCGCAAACAAAAGGTTTTGCTGTCTTTTATTTGCTTTTGCAACCGCGGCGGGCGGGGGGGGCCGGCGCGAGGGACGGGTGGATGGGGAGAAGGCCACTGTCTCGGCGCTTGGCGAGGTTTCTTTATTCCTTTGGATCCTCTCGGTCCTCGCCGGATGGCTTTGATCCCGGACTCCTCAAAATACCTTTGAAGGACCCCCACTCTCGGCCCACCTCCCCCACCCCCCCCCTCGTCTGCCTCCTCCGAACCCTTGGCGCTTGCGCCTAAAACCATTAAGAGTTTTCCAGAACAGCCCCCCCCCCCCCCCGCCCCGTGGGAGGCGGGAGGATGAACAGCCCCGACCCGCGGCTTCCCGGAGCCCCAGCGCGCCCGGCGCTGCCCGCGTGTGCGTCCTCATTACCACTACAAAGCAGGGGCCAGACTGGGCGCCTTTATAATGCACCATTTTCCACTGAAAACATCAAGAGGCCAGAAACTTCCAAGTCAGCTCGCACATGCAGACGCCTCCTCGGTCCCGGCTTTATCTCCAGGGAAAGTTCCATTTTAAGAACCAGATGCCAACATTCCCGGACAGTTTATGGCATCCGGATCCCTCAAGGGTGCTCATCTGCAATTTAGAGTGTTAGGAGCAATTATTCATCGCCTGTCCTGGAGAGGATTCCTGAACATAACTGTCCTCTGCAGGCTCTAAAACCGGGGCCGGGGGGTGGGGGGAGCGTGCACGACAGTTCCCGGTCCTGTTATCTGGTTTAGCAGCGTTTGTTGTGGTTTTCGAGGAAACAGCATCTGGATTACATAAGGATTCAAGTTTTTGCTTTACTTGTTTATTTAATACCTTGGCAAGAGGGAGCCTTTACCCTGAAACCAGATAACTGATTTTGGGTTTAAAACAGCCTTAGATGGGGGGCTACCCGAGGGGAAGAAAATGAGCAAAGCCACAAAAAGCAAACAAGGGGATGTTTATTTTTCTCCTTTTGGAAATGTTTGAAGACCTGCCTAACCTCTTACGCTTCTTGTCGCCCACAGCTAATAACTGGCATTAACAAAGCGTTTCAGCTACTACAATGGCTTAGCAGTAGTTCTCCCCCCCCGCCCCTTCCCCCATAATTCCTTCTAGGATTCTCGCTTGGTCCCGTTGGCCCAGAGTACTCTGGAGAGCCAGGTAAAACGCCGTGTTAAATCCAATTGCTTGCAACCATCTGATCCCCTTTTAGGGAGATCGCTTTTCAGCCGGGTTCAAAGAAAGCAAAGTTTGGGAAGTCTGGCGTCGGGGCCGATTTAACTACCAGCGCTGCAAATATTTTGTTACCAATGCCGTGAAGTGCCCCGACGTGTGGCCGCGTTTAGTTTTCACAAAGGATTTTCCTGTGACTTTTGTTCCGGTCACCAAATTAAAAAAGAAAATTAACTTGAGCGAGAGATAAGGTCTTGGAAAACAATCTCGGGCCGCCTGCGAGCTGGCTGGAGCGGAGCTGGCGTCGCGGAGTCTGCGCCTCCCGGAGGCGCGCATAGCGGGGTCCGGCCACCGCGGAGAGCCGGGGTCACCACAGGGTACCCCGTCCCCGCCGTCCGCGCGCAGCTCCCAGGTCGCCCCCGTGTGCCCACCGGCGCTCGTGGGAATCCGCAGCAGCCCGCGACAAGGACGGCCTTGTCCTGAATCAAACTGCATCTTAATATTATAATACGGCACCAAGAGCAAAACCCGAGGCCCCGGCTTTCGAGTCCCTAACAAGAAACACATTGTGTGCGCTTTTTTTTTTTTTTTGAGTCAGAGTCCCACTCTGTCACCCAGCCTGGAGTGCAGTGACACAATCACAGCCACCACATCCTCAACCTGCTGGGCTCAGGCAATCCTCCCACCTCAGCCTCCTGCGTAGCTGGGACTACAGGTGTGCACCACCACGCCCCACTAACTTTTTGGTTTATTGTAGCGACAAAGTCTCACCAAGTTGCCCAGGCTGGTCTCGAAGCCCTGGGTTCAGGCAGTCCTCTCGTCTCCACCTCCCAAAATGCTGGGATTACCAGAGTGAGCCACAGGGCCTGACTCAGGGTTTCTAATCACAGAAGAATCTTGAGAAAAAATTTATTTTTTCTGTATCCTGTATTTTTTCTTAAAGGGTAATATGAAAACATTATCCGTGGTGTTTAAAAAAATCTACAAATAATTAAAATGACCACATAATGGGTTTGATCATGCTACCATACCACAGTTTACTGGGAACCCCAGGCTCTGTGCTAATCAAATATTAAAATAAGGAGCCCATGAGTATTGTCATGTGTAAATATTTGCCGGTGTCTCCTATTTCTTTTGAATGGGTTCTCAGAAGTGGAAATACCAGCTGGAAAAACGCAAATACATTATGATTCTTGGTACGCGCTGCCAGACTTTCTCCAGAAGGCTACAACTTAGGCTGACGACAGACATCTGAAACAACATTGTGTGGTTTTTAAAAGTTACTTTAAAATAGACAAAAGATGTCTATTTTTTTCTTGGGTTTTTATTTTTTATTTATTTATTTTTTTTGAGACAGGGTCTGGCTCTGTTGCCCAGGCTGGAGAGCTGGCACGATCAAGCTCACTGCAGCCTCGAACTCCTGGGCTCAGGCAATCCTCCCACTTCAGCTTCCTGAGTAGCTGGGACTACAGGTACAGGCTACCATGTCTGGTTTATTTAAAAAAAAAAATAGAAATGGTGAGGTCGGGCTGGGTGGCTCAGCCTGTAATCTCAGCACTTTGGGAGATCAAGATGAGTGGATTGCCAGACTCCTTGTATTTGTTAGCTATGGCTGCATAACAAATTATCCAAAAAAAAATTTAGTGGCTGAAAAGACCACGAAACATTTATTTATTTATTTTGAGACAGAGTCACACTCTGCTGCCCAGGTTGGGGGAGGGCAGTGTGATCATAGCTCACTGCAGCCCCAACCTCCTAGGCACTAGTGATCCTCCCAGGTAGCTGGGACTACAGGCATGTGTCACCATACCCAGCTAATTTTTAAAACTTTTTGCAGAGAGGTGTGGTGGCTTATGCCTGTAATCCCAGCACTTTGGGAGGTGGAGGCGAGAGGATTGCCCGAGCCCAGGGGTTCAAGACCAGCCTGGGCAGCTTGGCGAGATCTTGTCTCTACAATAAATTAAAAAATTAGCCAGACATGGTGGTGCACGCCTGTAGTTCCAGCTACTCAGAAGGCTGAGGCAGGAGGATCTCGTGAGCCCTGAAGGTCGAGACTGAGGTGAGCTGTGATTGTGCCACTGCACCTCAGCCCGAGAGACAGAGTAAGACCCTGACTCAAAAAAGAAAAGTATTTTAGATAAAATTGCTCGATGTCTTTTTATATAAAGATTTTTCTCAATGCATTTCATATTTTATTTTATTTTATTTTATTTTATTCTTTTTGAGCTGGAGTCTCACTCTGTCGCCCAGACTGGAGTACGGTGGCCGCTCCCGGCCACCGCAGCCTCGACCGGCGATCCTTCCGCCTCAGCCTGCCGAGTAGCTGGAACTACAGGCCCACACTACCATGCTCGGCTGATTTTTTATTTACTGTGGAGATGAGGTCTATGCTTGCCCAGGCGGGTCTTGAATCCGCCGGCTCAGGCAATCCACTCACCTCAGCCTCCCAAAGGCGCGGGATTACAGGCTGAGCCACTGAGCCCGGCTAACTAATCTTTTATAAACTCACCTTTTTTAAGGATGAAGGCAGATGTTGCCCCCGTTTCAGACAGGAAGAAACTGAGGCACAGGTGAATGACAGACCCTTCGGTGGTGACTTAGACTTCAACCCACACTTCCTAGGACAACACCCTGTCATTGTGCAGAGGTGTGTGACCTTGACTCCAGGCGGGATATTGATTACTTTTTTTAAACTTGAAATTCATTTGTCCTGGAAGGCTGGATGGCCCAGAGCCAGGAATTTATAAAATATTTTGTTATCACTTTTCTCCAAAGTGAACACTGAGTGATTGAACTTGACTCTTTACTAGCTCAGATCTTAGGACTTTTTGAACCTTAGATTATGTAATAATCACATCTTTATATCTAGAGTCCTGGCCTACAAATTATGATTCAATTAATTTGATGGGCAGCCCAGGAAATAGTAATTTAAGCAGGTATCCTAAGAGGATGCTGATACAGGTGGTGCAGGGACCACAATTTAAGAAGCTTCAGATAAATAACTGACTTCGAAAGAGCCCTGCAGTAGGCAAACTGCTGGGTGAGAATGAGCCAATGTGAACCCTTTAAGGAGTCGTTCACTTGTTTTTAGAAATTCAAGAAGAGAAGGAAAATTTATCACATTTGCCCCAATTTTTCTTTTGTTATTTTTTCCTTCCTGATATTTTTTATTTTATCATGTCCTTTCTGGTTCAATAGCATTCTTTAGATATTCTTTTAGGGTAGGTCTCTTGGTGATATGTTCTCTTAGTTTTCCTGCGTTTGCAAAAACTTGTTTTCACCTTCAATTCTGGAGGATATTATTGCTGGATGTACAATTCTGAGTTGACAGTACTTTTCTTTCAGCACTTGACATATTGTAATGTTGCTTCTTTCCTTCCATCATAGTTTCTTATGAGAAATCTGCTGTCATTCTACTTGCTTTTTCACCTGTAAGTAAGGTGTTGTTTTTCTCTCCTTGCTTTCGTTGTCTTTAGTTTTTGAAAGTTTGTCTGTGTTATATGTTGACATGGATTTCTATAGGTTTATTTTGTTTGCGGTTCTCTCACCTTCTTTTGCCAAACTTGGGAAATTTTCAACCATTATTTCTTCTCATACTTTTTCAGCCCCACCCTCTTTCTCCCCCCTTTTTGGAACTCTGATGACACTAATGTTATCTCTTTTGTTATAGTCCCAGGTCCCTGAGGCTATCTTCATATATATTTTAAAATTCTATTTTCTCTCTGTTGTTCAGATGGAGTAATGTTTATTGTTCTATATTCAAGTTCACTGATTCTGCTGACCTTTCTCCTTTGCTTTTGAGCCCATTCAATTAGTTTTACTTTGAATATTGTATCTTTCAGTTCTGAAATTTCCCTTTGGTTCTTTAATATCTCTGTTTCCTTGCTGAGATTTTCTATTTTTTTCATTTTTTTGGGTTGCACATTTATAATTGTTCATTGAGCAGCTTTTATGATGGTTCTTATAGAATCCTTGTCAGAATGCTAATATTGATGTCAACTTTGTGTTGGCAACTGTTGATTGTCTTTCTCATTCAAATTGTGCTTTTCTAGGTTCCTGGAATGAGTGATTTTTGTGATTGAAAACTGGATGTTTTCAGGGTGATTTGGTGAGATGTTGGAGCTTATTTAAATCTTCTGCTATAGTGGCCTCTGCTGATACCACCCCAGCTGGGGAAGGAGGGCATCTCCTTCCCTGTCCCT
>NW_007255963.1:14211-15041 GCF_000164805.1 Carlito syrichta | reverse complement strand
GATTTTTCTTGAGTTGGAGTCTCACTCTGTCACCCAGACTGCAGTGCAGTGGCCGCTCCCAGCCACCGCAGCCTTGACCTGCTGGGCTCCGGCGATCCTTCCGCCTCAGCCTTCCGAGTAGCCGGAATTACAGGCGTGCGCTACCACGCCCAGCTAATTTTGATTTATTGTAGAAATGAGGTCTCACCAAGTTGCCCAGGTGGGTCTCGAACCCGCGGTCTCAGGCAATCCACTCACCTCAGCCTCCGAAAAGCGCGGGATTACAGGCTGAGCTACCGAGCCCGGCTGTCTTTCTTTCTTTTTCTTTCTTTTTTTGAGTAGGACTCTCACTCTGTCGCCCAGGCTGGAGTGCAGTGGTACACTCACGGCCACTGCAGCTTCGACCTGCTGGGCTCCAATTAAAAAATTAGCCAGGTGTGGTGGCCTGCACTGAGCCCAAGAGGTGGAGGTTGTGGTGACCTGTGACTGTGCCACTGCACTCCAGACTGGGTGACAGAGTGAGACTCTGAATCAAAAAAAAAAAATGAAATGGGCACCAGAGAAGCAGTTGGCCTACTTAGCCAGACCCCAGTGTCTTCATGTACAAACATCTCTGACTTTTGACACTAAAGCTGTTTCTTAATCTCTCTGAGTCTCAGATTCTTCACCCGTCATCTGGACGTGTTAACACCTGTCCTCACTGTTTTATGCATCTTTTAGAGCTGTGACACTGGGGAAATGGGAGGTCAAGATCAGGCTGGAAAACATAGTGAGATCCCATCTCTGCAAAAGTTGGTATTTTTTTTTTTGGAGTCTCAGTCTGTGGCCCAGGCTGGAGTGCAGTGGCATGC
>NW_007255963.1:13472-14191 GCF_000164805.1 Carlito syrichta | reverse complement strand
GCCACTGCACTCCAGTCTGGGCGACAGAGTGAGACTCCAGCTCAAAAAAAAAAAAGGAAATTGTATGACTGATCATCAACTAACCCTCTAACCCTTCAGGATTGTTCTTATGCTTTTGGAACACAGAAAAATGCTAGTGCATTGAAACTAAACAATATTGTGAGTGGCTCTTTTGAATATACCCAATGATTTTCTTAAAAGAAAAAGGAAATACCTTAAGTAGTCTTATAGAATCATGTCCCCGGCGGACACGGTGGCTCACACCTATAATCCCAGCACTTTGGGAGGCTGAGGTGAGAGGATTGCCTGAGCCTGGGCAACTGGGCGAGACCTCACCTCTGCAATCAAGAAAAATTAGCCAGTATGGTGGCACATGCCTGTAGTTCCAGCTACTTGGAAGGCTGAGGTGGATGGATCGCCAGAGCCCAGCAGGTCGAGGCTGCGGTGGCTGTGAGCGTGCCACTGCCCTCCTGCCTGGGCGACAGAGTGAGATTCGAACTCAAAAAAAAAAAAAAGAATCATGTCCTTAAAACATATAGTCAGGAGACAGGACTGAACTGAGGATGGTTTCATGGGTGTGTGCAGGGCATGTTGAGGCCTAGATACCCTCAGCAAGTCTTTTCAGAACCAGACATTTGTGAAAATCGTCTTTTGTCGGTGCTATTCACACATTTTTTTTTTCTTTCTTTCTTTCTTTCTTTCTTTCTTTCTTTCCTGCT
>NW_007255963.1:10559-13208 GCF_000164805.1 Carlito syrichta | reverse complement strand
TCACCTGAGCCCCGCAGGTCAAGGCTGCAGTGGCCAGAAGCTTGCCACTGCCCTCCAACCTGGGTGCCAGAGTGAGACACCAACTCAAAAAAAAAAAATTAGTCAGGTATGGTGATATGTGCCTGTGGTCCCAGCTACATGGGAGGCTGAGGCAGGAGGATCACTAGTGCCCAGGAAGTTGGAGCTGCAGTGAGTTGTGACACCTGTTCCCAATCCCCTGTGAGTTCAGAATCCTGGGGGACTCACTTTGCAGGGGGAATTCAGTGAAAATCCAGTGAGTGGAAGGGGAGTGTTTTGTGTTTAGAACTGAGTGAGCTGGAGAAGGGTGATGCTTTCCCTATGAACCACAACTTGCTTCTACCTCTGAGAGAAAGCACCAGGCACAGTGGCTCAGGCCTGGAATTCCAGCACTTTGGGAGGCCGAGGCAGGAGGATGGCTTGGGACCAAGAGTTCAAGACCAGCCTGGACAACATAGCAAGACCCTGTCTCTACAAAACAAACTAACAAAAAACCCACTAAAATGTTAGCCAGGTGTGGTGGCAGGGCCTGCAATCCCAGCTACTTGGGAGGCCAAGATGGGAGGATCTCTTGAGCCCAGGAATTCAAGGCTGCAGTGAGCTGTGATTGCACCTGTGCTCCAGCCTGTCTCTAAAACAACATCAAAAGAAAACAGCAGTGTTCTATTAAAGAACAATCAAGAAACCCACTTCTGTCCTTTCCCACTGGTGTCCCTGTCCCATATTTGCCAGTGACTTATGCCGAGGGTAATGACACAAAGAAAGAAAAAGAGAACCAACAATTCCTCTTCCTTTCTGTCCTTACACACCAGTCAGCCAAAAGCGGGGAGCACTGGCGACGACGCAAGGGCTGATCAAACCGGGAACCGAAACTGTTGATTGCTTCTGACCAGGGGCACCCTGCTCCAGTAAGAACAAAACGCACGTGCACGGAGGAATCTCAAGCTACAAGCTGTGGGTCGGGCACGGTGACTCACACCTGGATCTCAGCACTTTGGGAGGCCGAGGTGGGAGGACTGCTTGAGCCCAGAAGTTGGAGACCAGCCTGGGCAACACAGCGAGACCTCACCTCTACAAAAATAAAAAAATTAGCCGGGTGTGCTGGCATGCACCGGTAGTCCCAGCTACTTGGGAGGCTGAGGCAGGAGGATCGCCTGAGCCCAGGAGGTCAAGGCTGCGGTAGCTATGAGTGTGCCACTGTCCTCCAGCCCCGGTGACAGAGTGAGACTCCGACTAGAAAGGAAGAAAAGAAGGAGGAGAGAAAATGTAGAAACGAAAAAAAGCCAAACGAAGACACCACTATTCTGGGGTGACTCCACTCAACTGTGTCCCCTGCACCTGGCCCCTTTCTGAGTCCCTTGTTCTGCCTGCCTCTATCTGTCTATTTACTATTAATTTTTAGAGTCCGGTCTCGCCCTGTCACCCAGGCTGGAATGCAGTGGTGCAGTCACAGCTCCCTGCAGCCTCAACAAGCAATCCTCCCACCCCAGCCTCCGGAGTAGGTGGGACTATACAGGTGCACGCCCCTCTTCTTGCTTAAGTTTTTATGTGTTTGTTTTTACTTTTGGCAGAGACAAGAGTCTGGCTCTGCTGCCCAGGCTGGCCTCAAACTCTTGGTCGCTGTGATCCTCTGCCTCAGCCTCCTGAGTAAGACGCCTGGCACTCCTGGCTCTGACAGCCTGTGCCCCCCTAACCCAGCAGACCGAGCGAGGGCCTCCCACCCACCCACACACCGCCCACCCACCGCTCGCGAGCCGAACTCCCCGGCCCGGGGCCCTGTGCGCGCGGCCTTCCGCTCCACGCATGCGCAGTCCCGGCTCCCGAGCGGGGCGGAGCCTCCGCCTCTGTCTGTCTCAAGGTCACGTCCTCGCTGGAATCCGATTGGCCGAGAGCCCAGCGGGCGGGGCCGCGGCGTGGGCGGGGCGGGCCGTGGGCGGGAGCCAGCCGTCCGCCGGCGCCCGCCGGGGGCCCGGCGCGCGTGTCCCTCGGCCCCGCCTCCCGTCTCGGGGCGCGCGTCCTGCAGAGGGACTGGCCCCTGCGAGAACAGCCGCGGAAGGCGACCGTGCGCCGCGTCCGGGGTGAGACGGCCAAGCTGAAGTCCGTTCACCGCGGGCGGGTTTAGTAACAGACGGGAGCGCGTCCGCGCCTTGGGAGTCTGCGTGGCCCCCGGGAGGGAACAGGCGGGTCCAGACGTGGTGATCAGAGCAGTCCGGGAAGGCCGGGAGCAGTGGTGGTCACTTGTTTCCGCTCCTTGGGAGGCCCAGGCGGGAGGACCGCTTGAGGCCGGCAGCTTGAGCGCAGCCTGGACGACATTGCAAGACCCCGCCTCTACGAAAAATAATTATTTTAAAATTATTATCGTTATTTTTTGAGTTGGAGTCTCACTCCGTTGCCCAGCCTGGAGCGCAGGGGCATAATCGTGGTTCACCACCACGCCTGGCTAATTTATTATTATTATTTTTTTTGGAGATGGAGTCTCACTCTGTGGCCCAGACTGGAGTGCAGTGGCCGCGCTACCACCCTGGGCTAATTTTTTGATTTATTGTAGAGATGAGGTCTCGCCAAGTTGCTCAGGCAGGTCTCGAACCCGTGGGCTCAGGCCATCCACTCACCTCGGCCTCCCAAAGTGCT
>NW_007255963.1:8318-10389 GCF_000164805.1 Carlito syrichta | reverse complement strand
CCTGTAATCCCAGGCCTTTGGGAGGCTGAGGTGATTGCCTGAGCCCGCGGGTTCGAGACCCGCCTGGGCAACCTGGCGAGACCTCATCTCTACAATAAATCAAAAATTAGCCGGGCGTGGTAGCGCACACCTGTAGTTCCAGCTACTTGGAAGCCTGAGGCGGAAGGATCGCCGGCACCCAGCAGGCGAGTCTGCGGTGGCCGGGAGTGGGCGACTCCAGTCTGGGCGACTCCAGTCTGAATGAGACTTCAACTCAAAAAAAAAAAAAATCAGGCGAGCTTGGTGGTGCATGTTTGTAGTCCTGGCAACTCAGGAGGCCGAGATGGGAGGATTGTTTGAGCCCTGGAGGTAGAGGCTGCAGTGAACAGTGGTCACACCATTGCCCTCCAGTCTGGGTGGCAAAGACTCTGACTCTAAAAATAAAATAAGTCAATAAATATGGAGCAAGAATGTTAAAAGGGAAAATGCCTCAGCCGGGCATGGTGGCTCACACCTGTAATCTCAGCACTTTGGGAGTCAGAGGCGAGAGGATTGCCTGAGCCCAGGGGTTCAAGACCAGCCTGGGCAAGTTGGTGAGACCTCGTCTCTGCAGTGAATCAAAAAATTAGCTGGGCATGGTGTTGTGCGTCTATAGTCCCACCTTCTTGGAGGGGGGGATGGGAAGAAAAGAAAAATGGTTCTGATGGTAAGTTACAGTGTTTTGTTTTGGGGTTTGTTTTTTTTTTAGATGAGGTCTCACTCTGTCGCCCAGACTGGAGTGCAGTGACCGCTCCTGGCCACTGCAGCCTCGACCTACTGGGCTCCGGTGATCCTTCTGCCTCAGCCTTCCAAGTAGCTGGAACTACAGGCGTGCGCTACCATGCCCGGCTAATTTTTGATTTATTGTAGAGGTGCAGTCTCATCAAGTTGCCTGGGCTGGTCTCGAACCCGTGGGCTCAGGCAATCTTACTTACCTCAGCCACCCAAAGTGCTGGGATTACAGACTGAGCCACAGAGCCCAGCCCCCTTGCCCGCCCCCCAGCGACAGACCCCATTAACTCCACCCCTCTTGGCCCCTAGGATCAAAGGTCAATCAGATTTTCTGGCTCTCTGCCTATAGCCCTCCATGGCTCCCTATTGCTGCCAGTCTGGCTTTCGAGGCCCTTCTCAATTGGAGTTCTGCTCAGCTCTCCACAAGCAATCTCGACTCCTTCCTTCCAGCCACTGGATTTGCCCACTATTCATTTGCTCACCTATCCACTGATTCAGCAAACATTTTTGTATGGAGTGTGTAGGGCATGCCCTGGCATGTGTGCGTCTTCTGAAAGTCAGTGATGCTCCAGCTTCTGGATCTGACAGTCCTCACTTAGCTGTCTCTCTCCTTGAGCCTCTGTCTTCTCCCCCGACTCAACTCACGGCATCCTGAGTTTCGGGCCGGGCAGAAATGAGCAAGTGCAGCCCCAGCCAGCAGGGAGGGGCCAGAGGAGAGAGGCTGGGCAGATCCTAGGGCCCAGATCTGTGGGCACAGACAGCAGGGCTGGATGCCGAGGTTCTGAGTACTGGGCTCTGCCTTGAGGAGTCAGGACAGCGGGGGTCTCTGGGAAGCCCCCTCCCATGGAGCCTGGGTGAGGGTGGCTTTGCTTCTCCTCTGAGGAAGGGCTGCGCTTGGTTGAGTGCCAGCTCCTTTCTTGGAAATATCTGGAGGAGGGAGACAGGAAATCACATCTGGGTCTGCACAGGGTAAGGCAACCGATGTGGCCACCTTGGGCCAGCCCAGGGGTCGAGTAGGTGATGTGACCCCAGAGCATCTGGGCCGATGGTGGGGCTCTCCCACAATCTGGGACATCTGGCCAAGCCAGGCCTGTGCTCAGGGACCAGACAGGCTCTCAGCTGGGCATCCATGGGCCCCTCCCCAGGCCTGAAGGCAGGGTGGGCCTGGCCAGGAGTGGAGGTGTCCAGACAGGCCCTGAGCTCTGTGGGCTTGGAGGTTGGTCAGGGAAGGCTTTGAAGAAAATGTTTTGAAGATGCATAGGAGTTTGTTAGATAAGGAAGGGGAGGAAAGGCATTCTTTTTTTTTTTTTTTTTTTTTTTG
>NW_007255963.1:4758-8111 GCF_000164805.1 Carlito syrichta | reverse complement strand
CGCGCTACCACGCCCGGCTCATTTTGATTTATTGTAGAGATGAGGTCTCGCGAAGTTGCCCAGGCGGGTCTCGAACCCGCGGGCTCCGGCCATCTACTCACCTCAGCCTCCCAAAGGCGTGGGATTACAGGCTGAGCCACCGAGCCCGGCTGAGGAAAGGCATTCTGTCCAGGAGAGGGAACAGCATGAGTAAAGGCTTGTGGTCAGGAAAAAGCCCTGTGTGTGGACGCAGGGAGTCTGAGGTGGTGTTGGAGATGCCACGGCTCTGAACAGCTTCCCACATGTGTCTGCCTGCCGACCACTCGACAGGGCCCTGAGCTGGCCAAGGGGGCCCTAGGTGTATCCGTCCATCCTAGAGCAGAGGCCCGGGAGTGGTGAGGTCTCCTGACTGTCCATCTCCCCCAGATGTGGACGTTTGCATGGTCAGCGGCGGCCTTCGTTGCCCAGGTCACTGTGTCAACGTGGAGGGCAGCTTCCGGTGTGTTTGCGACACAGGCTTTGGGCTTGGCGCCCGCGGCAAGACCTGTGTCGGGGAGTTGCTGGTGGGCCAGGTCCTCGGGGCCCCGCGGACTGCCTTTTACGGTCACCTGGAGTCCTTGTTCCTGCCCTGTCACCCACCTCCTCTCCTGGAACATGTCCTCAGCTCCCCTTGAGCCTGGCAGCCCTCTCAGGGCTTTCCTGCCTCTGCCCACCCCCACACTCCTCTTTCCTGAATTCATTCCGTGGGCTCAGCCTGTAAGTGGATTGCTTGAGCCTGCAGGTTCGAGACCAGCCTGGGCAACTTGGCAAGACCTCGTCTCTACAGTAAATCAAAACACTAGCTGGGTGTGGTAGCACGCGCCTGTAGTTCCAGCTACTTGGAAGGCTGAGGCGGAAGGATCGCTGGAGCCCAGCGGATCAACTCTGGGGTGGCCGTGAGCATGGCACTGCACGCCTGCCTGGGCGAGGGAGTGAGACTCCAACTAAAAAAGAAAAAGAAGGGGTTCTTGGGGTAAGACCATGCAGTCACCTGCCTGGTGCCAGCCTGAAACAGGTTCCTCTCTGGTCCAGGATGGCCGGAACAGTCAGCTGCACTGTTTCGGGATCAGCACCTTGGAGAGCGCCCTCCCCAAGGGCTCCTGGGGGGGAGGTCCCTGCCCCACACTGACTTGGCTTGGGGCAGCCGGTGGGGACCTCCTTGACTCTTGTCACCTTGCCTGAGACCTGCCTGAGTCTTCTCATGTGGAAGGGCTTTGTCCTTTCTGCTCCGTTCGTTTAAAATAATCTTTTCAGCGTGTTCACTGATGTGGATTCACAAACCCTGAGATGGGCTGTTCAAAGCGCACGATCCGGGGGTTTAGCCTATGCTCAGAGTGGACCAGGCGTCACCGCAGCCTGAGGTGACAGTGTCTTCCTCACCTCAGAAATAGACCCCTGTCATCAGTCCTTCCACCAGCTCCATCCTCTCCCCAGCCCCAGGCAATGGGCTTGTCTGTTTTCAGATTCTAAAAATTTGCCTGTTCTGGACATTTCTGTGTCTTTTGTTTATTTTTTTCTTTTGTTTTTATTTTATTTTATTATTATTACTTTTTTGAGTCAGAGTCTTACTCTCGCCCAGACTGGAGCACAGTGGCATGCTCACAGCCACCGCAGCCTTGACCTGCGGGGCTCAAGCAATCCTTCCAGCTCAGTTTTGCAAGTAGCTGGAACTACAGGCATATGCCACCGTGCCCGTGTTGCTGTTGTTTTTGTTTTTTAATTGTAGAGATGAGGTCTCACCAAGTTGCCCGTGCTGGTCACGAACCTGTGAGCTCGGGCAATCCTCTCACCTTGGCCTCCTAAAGTACTGGGATTATAGGCATGAGTCACTGCACCTAACCCTGGCTAAGTTTCTTTGTTTTTTTTTTTGAGTTGGAGTCTCACTCTGTCATCCAGGCTGAAGTACAGTGGCACGCTCACAGCCACTGCAGCCTCGACCCGCTGGGCTCCGGCGATCCTTCCACCTCAGCCTTCCAAGTAGCTGGAACCACAGGCACGTGCCATCATGCCTGGCTAATTTTTTTTATTTATTGCAGAGATTAGGTCTCGTCAGGTTGCCCAGGCTGGTCTCCAACCTCTGGGCTCAGGCAATCCTTGTGTCTGCCTCCCAAAGCATTGGGATTAAAGGCATGAGCCCCCACCCCGGCCAGAGTGCAATGGCACCATCATAGCTCACAGCAACCTCAACTCCTGGGATCCGTCCCCACAGACCTGGATGAGTGCCTCCCTGAGAGTCACCTGCCTCAATGCCCCAGCTGCACCTGTCACCAGGGCTTCTCCAGGGATGGCTTCTGCCAGGGTGTGAGGTGGGAGGGAGGGCAGCCGAGAGGAACAGCCCTGGGCCAGGTTCACAGGGGCACCTGGTCCCTTGGCCTCCCAACACCCCTCCACATGGTACTGGAGGCTAGTGCTCAGCCCAGGGGGCGCCATCACGGCCACTGCTTTCTGGAGTTCCTGAGGACTGGGACACTCGCTGGCTCCCAGCTGTCCTCTGCCCAGATCCCAGTGACCAGTCCCCTCCCTGCCCAGGCGCCAAGCCCACCTGTCCAGAGTCAGTTCTCTCCTCCCGCCCTGGCCTGGCTTCTTGCTTCCCGCCAATGATGGGGGATCTAGGCTTTAGAGCTCCTGGTCTGGGACCCTGGGTGAGCAGGTTCGAGTGACCGGGCCCCTCAGACAGGAACAAGTGCACTAAGAATGGGGATGTCTGCACCTTTGGGAATTGTGAGAATCTTCCTGGAATGTTCTGCTGAATCTGCAGTGGTGGCTAAGAGCGGGACAGAGGTGGCCACAACTGCACAGGTTGCGGGGGCCGAGCTGGGTGGGGAGGGACAGAGGTGAGGCCACCACTGGCTCCCTCATATCTTCCTCAGATGTCCTCCCTCAGAGCCTCACCTGGCCTCCTGTTCAGAGTACCCCATCGTGCCCTGTACCCATTCCCCTGATGAATAATGCAGTGAATGAATGAAGACCCCCTCTACCCCAGATGCCAGAGGATCTCTGGCCTGTGCATGTTTTAAAATGGGGGCCAGACATGGTGGCCTACACCTGTAGTCCCAGCTTCTCTGAAGGCTGAGGCAGGAGGATAGCTTGAACCCAGGAATTTGAGGAGGCAGTGAGTTATGGTCACCACTGTACTCCAGCCTGGGCGACAGAGTGAGACCTTTTCTCTTAACCAATGGGTACAAAGAAGATGGCAAATATTTTTGATTTTGTGAACCACGTGGTCTCCGTCATAATGATTCACTTCTGTCATGGCAACTCTACAGAAGTCACAGATGGCCAGGCTCGGTGGCTCAGCCTGTAATCCCAGCGCTTTGGGAGGCCGAGGTGAGTGG
>NW_007255963.1:3968-4459 GCF_000164805.1 Carlito syrichta | reverse complement strand
TGGGCAACTTGGCGAGACCTCATCTCTACAATAAATCAAAAATCAGCCAGGCATGGTAGCACGTGCCTGTAGATCCAGCTACTTGGAAGGCTGAGGCAGAAGGATCGCAGGAGCCCAGCAGGTTGAGGTTGCAGTGGCCGCTCCCGGCCACTGCACTCCAGTTTAGGTGACAGAGTGAGACTCCAACTCAAAAAAAAAGAAGTCACAAATGATACGCAAATGAACAAATGTGGCCCATGTACCAATAAAACTTTATTGAGGCTGGGCGTGGTGGCTCACGCCTGTGATCCTAGCACTTTGGGAGGAAGAGGTGAGAGGATTGCCTGAGCCCAGGGGTTCAAAACCAGCCCAGGCAACTTGGCAAGACTTTATCTCTACAGTAAACTAAAAACAAAAAACAAAAACCCAGCAGGTCATGGTGGCAGGCCCCAGTGGTTCCAGCTACTTGGAAGGTTGAGGCAGAAGGATTGCCTGAGCCCAGCAGGTCGAGG
>NW_007255963.1:1785-3916 GCF_000164805.1 Carlito syrichta | reverse complement strand
CTTCCAAGTAGCTGGAACTACAGGCGTGCGCTACCACACCCAGCTAATTTTTGATTTTATGTAGAAATTAGGTCTCACCAAGTTGCCCAGGCGGGCCACGAACCCGCGGGCTCAGGCAATCCACTCGGGAGACCCCATTTTTACGAAAAATAAAATTAGCCAGGCATGACGGTGCATGCCTGTAGCTCCACCCGATGGGGAGGCTGAGGGAAGAGGATCACCTGAGCCCAGGAATATGAGGTCACAGTGAGCTCTGATGGCACCAGCCTGGGTGACAGAGTGAGACCTTGTTTCAAGAACAAAAATGTTATAGAGATTTTTTTTTTCACTACATGGAGAGTTGGCCTCCCTAACCCACTTGTTCAAAGGTCAGCTGTGTATTGATGATATAGATGGGGAGAGGAGAAAGAGATAGTCAGTCTCATAAGGATTGGCTGGCAGGATTATGTAGGCTGGAAGGTCCCACCAACTGCAGGTGGCCAACTGGAGACCCAGGAGAGCCGACGGTGTAGTTCAAGTCCAAAGGCCAACAGGCTGAAGACCCAGGAAGCGCTGCCACTTCAGATCAAGTTCAAAGGCAGGAAGAAGCCGACATCCTAGCCCGAAGGCCATCAGGCAGGAGAAGAAGGGTCAACCTTTCTGTTCTGTCCGGGCCTTCCACGGATTGGATGGGGCCCACCCACATCAAGGAGGGCCACCTGCTTCATCCAGTCCACCCATTCAAATGCTAATCTCTTCCAGAGACATCCTCGTTAACATACCTAGACATAATGATGGACCAGATATCTGGGCAGCCCCTGGCCCAGGCAAGTTGACATATAAAAATAACCATCACCACATCCAGCGACCAACTCAGCGCCCTCTGCCTAGCTGCTCAGCTACTATTGGCCCCGATGACACCACCCTCTCTCTTGACATTGTCTGATCCCTTGGGCTCTGGTGTTGTCCACTCTCTTGTCAGCTCCTCTGCCTCTGAATCACACACCTTCCAGAGCCACACACCTTCCAGATCATTCTTCTCATGCCCTCCCTCTCCAAAAGCATCTTGCCCATTTCATGGCCTTGGCACCCCTATCCATGCTGTCTCTCCAGCCCAGACCTCCTCCTTAAACTGTGTGCTAGTTAGAGTTCTCCAGACCTAATAGGATATAGACAGATACGTAAGAGCAGATTTGTCATGGGAACTGGCTCATGCAACATAGAGGCTGAGTGATCTTGTGAGCTGCCGTCTGCAAAATGGAGAACCAGAAATGCAGATGGACGCATTCCTCCTGAGTCTGGAGGCCTGGGAACCAAGGGAGATGATGGTGTCAGTTCTGGAGTTCTCAAACCCCAAACCACCCATGTCCACAGGGCAGGAGAGAGCTGAAGTCACAGCTCCAGAAAAAAGGGAGGCACAGCCGGGCTCGGTGGCTCAGCCTGTAATCCCGTGTCTTTGGGAGGCTGAGGCGAGTGGATTGCCCGAGCCCGCGGGTTCGAGACCCATCTGGGCAACTTGGCGACACCTCATCTCTACAATAAATCAAAAATCAGCCGGGCATGGTAGCCCGTGCCTGTAATTCCGGCTCCTCGGAAGGCTGAGGCGGAAGGATCGCCGGAGCCCAGCAGGTCGAGGCTGCGGTGGCCGAGAGCGGCCACTGCACTCCAGTCTGGGCGACAGAGTGAGACTCCAACTCAAAAAAAAAAATCATAATCATGATCAAGACAGAGAAGGAGAGAATTCACCCTTCCTCTACTTTTCAGTCCTGTCTCATCTCAGCCCTCAATAGATTAAATGACAATCACATGGGAGAGGGTGAATCTTTTTTTACTCAATCTACTCTTTTCAAATGTTAATCTCTTCCAGAAACACCCTCAAAGACACACCCAGAAAGAATGTCTTACCGGTTATCTGGGCATCCCTTAGCCCAGTCACGCAACTCCAGACCTGAACATTTTATTATTTATTTATTTTATTTTTATCCTTTACTTCCTAGCCTCAAGCAGTCCTCCCCGCTCAGCCACTCCAGTAGCTGGGATTAAGGCACCATCACCACACCTGGCTAATTTTCTAATTTTTGTAGAGATGGGATCTTGCTATGTTGCCCAGCCTGGTCTCAAACTCCTGACCTCAAGAGATCCTCGGGGGGGA
>NW_007255963.1:0-781 GCF_000164805.1 Carlito syrichta | reverse complement strand
GACGTGCCACCATGCCCAGCTAATTTTTTTGATTTGTTGTAGAGACGAGGTCTCACCAGGTTGCCCAGGCGGGTCTCGGACCCCTGGGCTCAGGCAGTCCTCTTGCCTTGTCCTCCCAAAGTGCTGGGATGACAGGCATGAGCCACTTCACCCGGCCACAGAATTTCATATTTTTATATTTGCGCATTGAGATCCCAGACCTGAATATCCACTAGCAACCAAGTGTGCCCCTCCACTCCTCAGCTCTACCAGAACCTGCCCCACCTGGGGCTCCTCCCACAGTCCTTTCTTAGGAACGGCCCTATCCGTCACCGCCACACTTAGCCAGTGTTCTCTGAGTCAGTCTCCACTCCTTTCTTCCCCTGGCCTCCCATCGGTCACCAGGATTGGTCAGCCTTACCTCCTGAATGCCTCTCAAAACTTCCCTTTCCAAAAGATCCGCCGTAAAACTCTCCGGTCAAGGACTCACATCCAGAATATATAAAGAGTGCCCACAAATCAACAAGAAAAAGACAAAAACCCCAAGGAAAAATCGGCCCTTCAGAAAAGGGAATCTCCAGATGGCAGATACACAAAAAGATTCTTGACTTCATGAATCATCAGAGAAATGCTAATTGAAACTAACATTTCATGACGCGCCACATCCGCCAGAATGATTAATGTGAAAAAAATAATACCAAGTTCCACTCCTCTGCTCCTGGAAACGGCGTAAAATGACACAACCAGCCGGGCTCGGTGGCTTAGCCTGTAATCCCACGCCTTTGGGAGGCTGAGGTGAGTG
>NW_007255962.1:4115-16115 GCF_000164805.1 Carlito syrichta | reverse complement strand
CACATGTTCTCATTCATATAATGAACCTTGAACATCCAATGTAATACTATATGAAAATGACTGATGGTACTGGGAAACTATGGGGGGGGATGGGATTAACAGTAGCAAATATCTGTCTGGGGATGGGAAAACACCTCTTATCAACAGGGTGCCTGAATGAAACGTAATTGTACACCTAACCCTTAACTGTACCCCACAAAACCATAATAAAAAATATTGATTAATATAAAAAAACAAAAAAACATTCAGCATTTATGTGAGAAATGTAGTAGTGTCAAAGTTGAAAACATATGTACAAAGTATTCTAACGTATAAAAAAAATTCTTACGATAACTAAATAGCATTTATCCTTTTGGATGCTAAGCTTGGCATTAATGAAATAGACATATTCTCAACTGCCACCTCCTCTATAAACCGACTCTTGCATAAAGAGTCGGTTTATCAAGACCATCCAAATATTCTAATTAATTACAATAAATCCTTTAAATTTCTTCCTATATTTCTTTCTTCCTTCTCACAGTAGGGGGATGAGAGCATGTGCTTTCCTTTAGTATTTTAGGACTTAAATGATTTCTGTAAAAAGTAAAAATGATTGTGGTCCTCTCCAACAATTATAATTTATTATCCAAGTTTCATCCTAAAGTATCTAGGAAATCAATTATCAATCTTCACTCTGTAAACATTTACAGACTATGTATTATGTGGAAGTTGCTATGTTGGACACTAACTCTGTCTATCAGCCACTTCGTAATTTTTTTCAGTGTTCAGAAGCTCATCCAAATCTGGCTCACCAAATGCATCTGAATCTCTTACACTTGGACATCAACTGGAGTATTTTCTCCCTTTTTATATTATCAGCCAGTAATTTTTTGAAGCAATAAATCAGGGCAAGATTTCTTGCCACAAAATAAGTCATCAGTAATTAATTAATTGCTGAATAGGGGAAAAATTAGTAAACAAAAAGTGGGACAAATGCATCACCTACATACACATGGTTTTGCTAAGCTAAATGAAAAAGCAGTTGAGTGTTGTAACTCTGATAATTTGTCTTATTCAAAGCAAAACTTTCATATGGTAATATCAATGAATAATGGATACTTTAATGTTTATTTGTTGTTTCTTTCAGATTTCAGACATCAAAACAATGAAGGTCAACCAGACAATCCTTAAAGAATTTATTCTTATTGGCTTTTCTGTTTACCCACATGTACAGACATTCCTCTTTGTGGTCTTCTTTTACCTCTACCTTCTCACTCTTGCAGGTAATCTGGCCATCATGGGCCTACCATGGGTGGACAGGTCTCTCCACACCCCTATGTACCTCTTCCTCAGTGCGCTCTCCTTCTCTGAGACCTGATACACATTGGCTATCATACTCAAGATGCTAGAAGGTCTACTGGCCAAGAACAGAAGCATCTCAATCATAAGTTGTGCCTTACAGATGTGTTTCTTCTTGGGACTTGGCAGCACAAACTGCATCTTCCTCACTTTGATGGAGTATGACTGCTTTCTTGCCATCTGTAACCCTCTATGATATCCACTGCTTATGACTAACATTGTATGTGCACAACTTGTGGCCTCTGCTTGAGCTGCAGGCTTTTTTATCTCTCTGATGGAAACAGCACTGATATTCAGGGGGATTTTCTGCAGTCCCAACCTTGTCAAACATTTCTTCTGTCATATGCGGGCTGTTGTTAGGCTGTCCTGTATAGAAAGTGACCTCATGGAATTAATTGTAACAGTGATCTCAGTATCAGGCTTGCTGGGTACCTTCCTGCTCATCATCTTAACTTATGTTTTTTCTACTGTCCTCAGGATCCTTTCAGCTGATGGCAAGCAGAAGTCATTCTCCACTTGTGCCTCCCGCCACACAGTGGTCATCATTCACTTTGGTTTTGTATCTATTGTTTATTTGAAGCCAGAAGCCTCAAGGGGAGATGACATACTCATAGCAGTCCCTTATACTGTCATTACCCCTTTCCTCAGCCCCATGATATTCAGCCTCAGGAGTAAGGACATGAAGAATGCTTTTAGAAAGGTGATTGGAAAGAAAGTTCCCTTGAAAAAATGATCTTGAGTTAATACTGTTGATTTGAAGCATAGCTCAATGCCCCCAGAATTCAATGAGACATTTATCGTGTTATTTCTGAAGAAGGCTATGATGCCATTTGCTTCTTTCCAAAGACTAAGATATGGGTAGCAAATGACTGAGGCTAGAATCTAAGCCGACACAAATATTTACTTAGCTGGTTGAGGAAGTTGTTCAGTTCTTCTACTTTCCAATATCAGAGGAAGAATGCTCCTGCAGACATAGGATTCTGCTGATCAACCTCTTGTGTCCTGCATAATTCATGAAGTGGGAAAAGGAGGAATGTGGAATGAAAAGAAAACACATATTACCACTCTACTGAGAGATAGTTTGAAATCTAAAAATGTAAAGGTTGACAAATTTTTCTAGCAAGATTGTAAAGCACTGGGTTGTAACTTCCAGGAGGTAAACCATTTCTGATGAGGCATACCATGTAAAAACCACCAAATGTCTATTTGTGTATATCTTAACAGACACGCATACATAAACAGATTTGTTAAGTGTTCATGCCATATTGATTACTAAATATTTTTAATAACATCTTGTTCATGACCTTCCAATGACTCTCAAATACTAATTTTCGAGGATGTAGGATATCTTGCAACATTGCTTTTCATGAGTAAGCAAGACATTAGAGATTGCATATTCTGTTACTGGGGTAACTATGGATGTGAGAATTGTGCCTCATTTTCTCTAAGCTTAAGACATTCAAAAGCAACTGTTAAAGAACTGTGTCATAATATTGGAACATTTGATGAAGATAAGTGTTTGGGATAATTGTGGCAGGGCATACAATGTGTAAAGGAGGAAACCAGACAAACACAACATCAGTTCTTTACATCACCATGAAGAAAATTAGAAACACATTGGAGTTTATATTACAGAGTAGTGAGTGATCGCAATGAAAATGCATACCTCAAGCCTAGGGAAATTGCTGAATCCTTTTCTCAGTTCTGTTTTTAATCAACTCTGTGACTTCAAATACAAATATAAAATTTGTACTGGGATTTGGTGTATATAGAATTTATATTAAAAGTATTGCAATAAGTTTGAATTCTATTATTTCTTCTTTTTTTAAAGCAGGATTTATTAAATGGACAGAAAAGCTCCCACAGTGGGAGGGGGCCCAGAGGGGTTGCCTGAATTCTATTATTTCTGAAACTGCTGTGAAAATGAATGAGGTAATATATACAGATTATTATGGACATTAACTGATTAAGTTTACTTCTTGTCACATCTTTCTTTCTTTCCTTGGGTTAATTTCCATGGCACATATGTAGACAAAATTTCTACTATCTTCAACCTATGATCATTGCTTCAGTGACAGGAGTGCTTCTTTTACTTTGATTCCACTCTTGACAATGGGTTATTCAATTTAGGGAAGCAAAAAGTCTAGAAATAAAGTTTACTCCCTCATAGTGTGTGCAGAGGATATTATGTTAAGTCTAGACACAAGTCTCTGAATCTAAATTTAGATCAATTAACCTATTTTTCCTGATATATTGACTTTGACAGAAATTGCCATTTGCTAGAAATAAGTAAATAAATGAACGTTAAATATACCCAAGACTCATGCACATATGGAAACTTGCTTTATGGAAAATATAGCCTTACAGAGCAGTGAAGAAATGACAGAGTTTCAATAACTGGTGCTAGGAAATAGCATATCCATATGGGAAAAAACAAAATATGAGGAAAAAAATTGATTTCTTAGTATCAAAGACTAAGTTTGAAAAACAAAACAATAAAAGTTTCAAAAGTAATATAAGATGTCTTCATTAATTTGGTATAGGAAATATTTAAACTATACATAAAAATTTTAACTAAAGTTGAAAAGATTAATTAAATCAAAATTGAGAGAGTGTATTCATCAACAAGTCACTACCTAGGGAGAAGATAGAAAAGCTAAATAATAAAACTATGAAGATATTTCAGAGAGCAATAAGTATAAAATTAAGGGAAGTAATGACTTTGAATTGGGCACAGAGAGGAACAGATGAAGCAGCTTCTGGATGACCAAGTAATTTTTCTTGAGTAGTGATTACAAAAGTTTTGCCTTACAAAAAATTCACTTTTTGCTTTAATGATGTTATTTATGTTTTATTTTATAGGGATTAAGCAAAAAATCCACAGAAAGAGAAAAAATATATAGCATACAAATGGCAAAAACTCTCATTTTGCATATACAATCACTTAACAATGAGGATACACTCTGAGAAATAAGCCATTATGTAATTTTGTCATTGCACAAACATCACCAAATTTACTTACACAAATATACTACACACCTAGTCTATATTGTATAACCTGTGTGGCTTCTAGGGCACAAACCTGAACATTATGTTACCATACAGAAGACTGTAGGCAATTATAGCACAATGGTAGGCATTTGTGTGTTTAAGCACATCTAAATATAGAAAAGGTACAGCAAAAAATTAGTATTATAATCTTATGGGCTCACCATTGTATATGTAGCCTGTCATTGACCAGATTATACAGTATTTGACTGTAAAAATTTTTCTTAAAATAGATAAAAGTCCACAAAAACAAATCAATAAAAAGACAATAACAAAATTGTTCAAGAGATGTGAATAGATCCTTTATAAAAGAGAATATCCAAATGTTCAATAACTATCTGAAAAGCCACTTTATCTTATTAGTAAGCATGAAGATAAACATAAAGCCCCAATGAAGTACCATCACATGCCTATTTGATGGTTAAAATTAAAGGCTGAATTAAAAAGTGTCAATAAAAGTGCAGAGCAACAAAAATTATGTACTCACCCTTGTAAGAGTGTATATTGGTTTAGTCATTTTAGAAAACAATTTGGTATTATAGTCTTATCTTTGATACTCCTACCCAGTGGCTATGTTTTTCTACTCTTAGGTGTGTGTCCTCGAGAATTGTGTACAATTGTATACCATAAGAAATGTATAGTCTGTTCATAAAAGCAATATTTGAAAAATGGCAAAAGCTAAAAATTACTTAAATAATCACCCATAGTAGAATAGACAGAAAAATTAAGGCATATTCAGGTATGTATCAACATATAGTAATAAAAATGAATTAACTATAGCTACATACTTCAGCATACATGTGAAATTCTTTTTTTCCTGTTTATATCATGTTTTCTTCAATAATCTAAGATATGCATTACAGTTCAAAGACTGACCCAATTTTTTTTCTATTGTAGATGGAAGAGCATATTTTGTATATGTCTGTTATCATTTATTATTATTATTTATTATACAGACGTGGGGTACAATTCAGGGTTAGGTATATAAACATTGATCATGCAGATACACTTGTTGATAAGGTATGCTCCTCCCTCCTCCAGCAGTTTCCTTCAACTGCCAATCCCACGCCCCTCCCCTGACAGTTTTCCACTACTGCCAGTCACTTTCTTATAGCATTATAATTGTTCAAGGTCAGCTTATGAGTGAGAACATATGGAACTCAGTTCTTTGTTACTAAGATAAATCACTGAGTATGATCAACTCAAAATCCATCCAGGTTGCTGCAAAGTCCATTCATTTGTCATTCTTTATGGCTGCATAATATTCCATTGTGTATATGTACCACATTTTTTATCCAGTTCAGTTTCGATGGGCAACACAGTTGGTTCCATGTTTTTGTATTGTGAATAGAGCTACAAAAAACATACGTGTGCAGGTATCTTTTTCATAGAATGATTTGAGTTCCTCCAGGTATATTCCCAATAGGGAAACTGCTGAGTCATATGGAAGGTCAATTTCTAGTTCTTTCAGAAATCGCCATACTGTCTTCCAAAGAGGTTGCACTAATTTGCATTCCCACCAGCAGTGTAGAAGCATTCCTTTTTCTCCACATCCTCGCCAGCATCTGTTGTTGTTTGCTTTATTAATGATGGTCATTTTCACGGGGGTTAGGTGGTATCTCAATGTGATTTTGATTTGCATTTCTCTGATGATGAGTGAGACTGAGCAACTTTTTGTTTTTGTTTTTTTGAGTTGGAGTCTCACTCTGTCGCCCAGACTGGAGTGCAGTGGCCGCTCCTGGCCAGCAGCCTTGACCTGCTGGGCTCCGGTGATCCTTCTGCCTCAGCCTTCCAAGTTGCTGGAATTACAGGTGTGCACTACCATGCCTGGCTAATTTTTTGATTTATTGTAGAGATGAGGTCTCACCGGCCCAGGCGGGTCTCAAACCCGTGGGCTCAGGCAATCCACTCACCTCAGCCTCCCAAAGGCGTGGAATTACAGGCTGAGCCACCGAGCCCGGCTTTTTTTTTTTTATCAATATTTTTTATTATGATATTGTAGGGTACAGTTAAGTGTTAGGTATACAAATATACTTCGTTCAGGCACCCTTGTTGATAAGAGGTGTCTCTCCATTCCCAGTCAGAGGTTTACTACCATTAGTCCCATCTCCCTTCCCCCCCCCCTCATAGTTTCCCACCACTGTCAGTCATTTTCTTATAGTAGTACGTTGGACGATCAAGGTTCACTATGTGAGTGAGAACATGTGATAATCAGATCTTCGTTTTTGTGAGAGGTCACCCAGTATTATAGACTCTAGTTCCATCCAGGTTGCTGTGAAATTCATGATTTTGTTCTTTTTTATGGCTACATAGTATTCCATCATGTATGTGTACCACATTTTTAAAATCCAGTCCTCTTTTGATGGACAGCATAATTGGTTCCAGTTTCTTGCTATTGTGAACAATGCTGCGATAAACATTCGTGTGCAGTTATCTTTTTGATAGAGTGATTTGAGTTCTTCAGGGTATATTCCCAGTAGGGGGATTGCAGGGTCATATGACATGTTGATATTTAGAGCTTTTGGGAATCACCACACTGTTTTCCACAGAGGCTGTGCTAGTTTGCACTCCCACCAACAGTGTAGAAGTGTTCCCTTTTCACAAAACCCTATCCAGCAACTGTTATTTTTTGTTATTGATAATTGCCATTCTGACTGGAGTTAGGTGGTATATCAGTGTGGTTTTGATTTACATCTCCCTGATGATTAGTGAGGTTGAACATTTCTTCATGTGTCTGTTGGCTGCTCAGATGTCTTCCTTTGTGAAGTGTCTGTTCATATCTTTTTTCCCACTTTATAATGGAGTTGCTTGTTTTTTTCTTTTCAGCACATTTGAGTTCCTTGTAGATCCAAAATGTTAAGCTTTGTCAGACCTGGAGTTGGCAAATACTTTTTCCCAGTCTGTAGGCAGTCTCTGTGCTCTCTTGATGGTTTCTTTGGCTTTGCAGAAGCTTGTCAGTTTAATGAGGTCCCACTTGTCTATCTTATCCCCTATGGCCTGTGGGTTTCGGGTTTTGTTCAGGAATTGGATGCCCGTTCCAATTTCCATGAGGGTATGTCCTTCATTTTCTAAGGTTCTTATAGTTTGAGGTTTTACATTTAGGTCTTTGATCCATTTGCAGTTAATTTTTGTGTATGGGGATAGATAGGGGTGCTGTTTCAATCTTCTGCATGTGGTCAGCCAGTTTTCCCAGCACCATTTACTGAATAGGTTCTCCTCTCCCCAGTGGTAGGTGGTGGAGGCTTTGTCGAAGATGAGTTGGTTGAGAAATTGAGGTTTTGCTTCTGGAATCTCAATTCTATTCCATTGATCTATATGCCTGTTCCTATACCAATATCAAGCTATTTTGATGATTGTAGCTTTATACTAAAGTTTGAAGTCTGGTAATGTGATACCACCTGCTTTGTTTTTTTTGGTGAGGATTGTTCTGGCTATTCTTGGTTGTTTGGGTTTCCATATGAATTCCTGTGTTGTTTTTTCTATGTTTGAGAAGAATGTTCCTGGTAATTTGATAGATATTGCATTGAATCTGTAGATTGCCATAGGTAAGATGGACATCTTCAGAATGTGATTCTTCCAATTCATGAGCATGGGCTACTTTTCCACTTGTTTGTGTCATCTTTGATTTCTTTGAGCAGAGTTTTGTAGTTTTCATTGTAAAGGGGTTTCACATCGCTGGTTAGGAAGATGCCAAGGTATTTCATTTTTTTGTGTGTGGTTATTGTGAATGGAATTGTGCTTTTTGTTTGGGTTTCTATTTGTTTATTATTGGTGTCAAGAAATGAGATTCTCTTTTGCACATTTATTTTATATCCTGAGACTTTGCCAAAGGCCTTTATCAGTGTAAGGAGGTTTTGACAGATTCTCTTGGGTTTTCAAGGTACACAATCATGTCATCTGCAAAGAGAGATAACTTGACTTCCTCTTTTCCTATTTGGATACCCCTGATTGCCTTCTCTTCTGATTGCTCTAACCAGGACTTCTAATACTATATTGAACAGGCGGGGTGAGAGTGGGTATCCTTGGCTTGTTCCAGTTTTCAGGGGAAATGGTTCCAATTTTTGTCCATTTAGGAGTATGTTGGCTGTGGGCTTGTCATAGATGGCTTTTACTATTTTGAGGTATGTTCCCCATATGCCTAGATGTTTGAGGGTTTTTATCAAGAAGAGGTGCTGGATTTTATCAAAAGCTTTTTCTGCATCTAATGATATAATCATGTGGTTTTTGTTTTGACATCTGTTGATGTATTTAATTACATTTATGGTGTTACGAATGTTGAACCAGCCTTTCATCCCAGGGATGAAGCCTACTTGGTCATGATGGATGATTTTTAAGATGTGTTGTTGATCCAGTTTACTAGGATCTTGTTGAGAATTTTAGAATCTACATTCATCAAAGATATTGGCCTGTAGTTCTCTTTCTTTGTTGGATCTTTACCTGGCTTGGATATCAATGTGTTGTTAGCTTCATAAAATGATTTGGGGAGGGTTCCATCTTCCTCAATCGCCTGAAATACCTTCAGTAGGATTGGAATCAGCTTCTCCTTAAATGTCTTGTAGAATTCTGCTGGAAAACCATTAGGTCCAGGCTTTTTTTTGTAGGTAGTTTTCTTAGTACCTAGTCAATTTCCTTGATTGTTATTGGTCTATTTAGGGTCTCAATTTTTACTTGTTTCAACCGAGGCAGGTTGTGTGAGTACAGAAAGTCCTCCATTTCCTTGAAGTTTTCAAGTTTGTTTCCATACAAGTGTACATAGTAGCCTCTAATGATCTTTTGTATTTCTTCAGGGTCAGATGTGACTTCATCTTTTGTGTTTCTGATTGTGCTTATTTGGGTTTTTTCTCTCTTTTTCTTGGTCAGTTTAGCCAGGGGACCATCAATCTTGTTTATCCTTTTGAAGAACAAGTTTTTTGTTTCATTGATTTTTTGTATTGTCTTTTTGTCTTCTGTGTCCTGGATTTGGGCTTTTATTTTGGTGATCTGGATTCTTCTGCTGAAATTAGGGTTTTTGTGGTCTTGCTGTTCCAGCTTTTTTAGGTGGCTTGTTAGGCTGTTAATTTGTGATACTTCCATTTTCTTCATGTACGTTTGTAGGGATATAAATTCCCCTCTTACTACAGATTTCATGGCACACCAGAGATTTTGGTAAGATGTTTCTTCATTTTCATTTGTTTCCAGCTATGTTTTGATCTCTGTTTTGATTTCATTATTGATCCAGGAGTTGTTTAGCATCATACTGTTTAGTGTCCATGTCTTTGTGAGTTTTGGGGGACCTTGTTGGTGTTAATGTTTATTTTTATTCCACTGTGGTCTAAGAAGGTGCATGGTAAAATTTCAGTCCTTTTAAATTTGCTTATGCTTGATTTATGGCCAAATATGTGGTCAGTCTTAGAATACATTCCATGCAGTTATGAGTAGAATGTGTATTTTGTGGTCTTTGGATGGAGTGTTTTGTAGGTATCTACTAAGTCCGTTTGATCAAGAGTCACATTGAGGTTCCAGATCTCCTTACTGATTTTTTGTCCTGATGATCTGTCTAGGGTTGTGAGTGGGGTATTAAAATCCCCAGTTATGATGGTGTTAGAGTCAATATCTTTCTTTAGTTTTCCTAGAAGTTGCTTTATGAAAGTTGGCACACCTATGTTAGGTGCATATATGTTTAGGATAGATATTTATTGTTGATGGAGTGGACCTTTTATCATTATGTAGTGACCCTCTGTATCTTTTTCAATTTTTGATAGCTTAAATGGTATTTTGTCTGAAATTAGGTCCATGACTCCTCCTTTCTTTTGTGTTTCATTCACCTGAAAATTTGTTTCCCATCCTCTTACTTTGAGTCTGTGCATGTCCTTTCTAGTGAGATGGGTCTCTTGAAGGCAGTATATTGTTGCCTGGTGATATTTTATCCATTTGCCATTCTATGTCTTTTCAGTAGTGCATTTAGTCCATTCACATTCAGGCTAATTATTGAAATGTGAGAGTTCATCCCTATCATAGAGTTCTTATAGAGTTGTTGTTCTTCCACTTGGTTTTTTTTTTTTTTGTCTTTCTTTTGGTTTTGCGGTTGGTTCATGTGTATTTTATTCTTTTTCCTGTACTCTTGTGAAGAACATTTTTCTTTTTTCCTTTTCTTCTGTGTTTAGTACTTTCTTAAGTGTTTCATGTAGAGGTGGTTTGGTGACAGCATAAGTTCTTAGGGATTGGATATCTGGGAAAGATTTTTATTCTCCCTTGCTGATGAAGCTTAACCTGCTTGGGTAGGTTATTCTTGGTTGAAATTGTTTATCTTTTAGGACTTTGAAGATAGTACTCCAAGCTCTCCTAGCCTGCAGGGTTTCTGTAGATAAATCTGCAGCTATTCTATTTGGTTTTCCATGGTAGGTGATCTAGCATTTTTCTCTTGCTGACTTTAGGATTTTTTCTTTTATGCCTACTTTGTTTAGGTGAATTATTATGTGTCTAGGAGTTGGTTTTCTCATTTGTTGTCTTGCAGGGGTTCTCTGAATCTCTTGTGTTTGAATTTTTGCATCACTGATTAGATAAGGGAAGTTTTTTTGAATGATCTCATGGAAAGTTTGTTCCCGTGTGGTCTCTGTCTCTCTTTCTGCCTCAGGAAGGTCAATTACTCTTAGGTTTGGTTTCTTGAAGTAATCGTTCATCTCTTGAAGGTTTTGTTCTGTCTTTTTGAGCTTGTTTTCTGTGTTTTTAAGAGTTTGGGTTAGTTCTATATTTTGGTCTTCAAGCTCTGAGATTCTTCTGCTTGGGTAATTCTGCTTTCCATGCTTATCAGTTTGTTATTTATTTCATTCACAGTATTCTTTATTACTGTTATCTCAGATATCAGCTCCTTCCTCGTTTCTTCTTGTCTCTCCTCAATTCTCTTTAATCTCTCCATTAGTGTCTTGATATCTAGGTTTGTATTTTGAGACCAGTCATTCTGGGGGCTCTTCATTGTTTGCATGCTGAAGTCAGTTTTCTCAGTGTCTGCCCTCCCAGGGGTCTGGGAGAGACCCATAGTCTTCTTTTGATTTTCTTCATTTAGTGTAGATTTTTCTCTCTCTCCCCCTTTCCCTCCCCTTGTTTAATTCTGTTTTTCAGGGAAGGTGGGGTTGCTTTTGTTTCACTTGTATAATCTCCTGTTCTTCCTTATGAGGGTCCTCTGGCTTTGTTCACTTTTGTGGTTAGAGTGTGGGCTGCGGGCTGTAGTTTTTGCAGTTTTGAGGTTTAATTCAGGGAGAAGCTGTGATTCAGAATCTATATGCTGATTCCAGCATCCACCAACAGGTGTATGAGCACACTGGAACCTATTTCCACTGCCTTACAATCTGTCTGTGCAACAGTATGTAGATTTGGTCCCTGGATCAAAAGGAGGTACAAAAGAGGAAAATAATGGAGGAAGGGGGGATCAGTAGGAAGTTAGAAAGAGAGAAGTGTGAGAGGGGAAACAGAAAAAAATACCAACTAACAGGTGAAAAAGACACACAAGCCGGGCTCGGTGGCTCAGCCTGTAATCCCGCGCCTTTGGGAGGTTGAGGTGAGTGGATTGCCTGAGCCCGCGGGTTCGAGACCCGCCTGGGCAGCGAGACCTCATCTCTACAATAAATCAAAAAATTG
>NW_007255962.1:0-4095 GCF_000164805.1 Carlito syrichta | reverse complement strand
GTGAGAAAGACACACAAGGCTGGAGAGAAGTGAAAAAAGCACAGAAAGAAAATTCCCTAGAGAATACTGGTAGCTACACAGAAACAGACGAATAAAATCATGAAACAGATATTGTAATTCAAAAGCAAACAAAAGTGAGCAAAACATACAGTCAGAATAATAAAATCAAAAGTCAAAATAAGAGATTAGACTAGCTCTGGAATCTTTCCTGAGAGTCTAAAGTCACTTCAGCTCTTATCTCCAGCCTCTCCCCTTTGTTTTTGTTGCAGGCAGCTAACCTACTGCTTGGGAGATCTGCTGAGTTGTCTCTGTTCAGCATAGGGGAGTGGCTTTGTCTCCTGTTTAACTATGTTACCTTAGGAACATAGGTGGAGGCTCTGATAGGTGGGCTGGGCAATGCAAATCTTCCTGGAGAAAGGCCAAGGTGGCAGCTCCCCTTTTGGGGTTCTTTTCTCTCTGCTCATCTGGGTCTCTGGGTGAGAAGCACCAGAGATCAGTTGCACAGCTGGGTGCTGGGTCCGGGGTGTCACTAGCAGGCTGGGGTGGAGGAGAGGGTCAGATGTTCCCTCTTCTGGAGCTGGGAGCCTCTGATCAGCACCTTACACAAGCTTGGGCTTCTGTTCCCTTACCCAAGCTTGGGGTCGCACACTGAGTGCCTCAGCCAGGGTGGGCCCAGGGCTCCAGAACTCCAAAGCTCCAAAGGGCAGGCAGTGGCTCTGGGTCCCTCACAGGGTACTTCAGCCAGAAATGGGACCAGTATCTCTGAAGGGTGGGTGCCCAGAGCCTCCCTGGGTGACTGGCAGCTTGGTGCTGGGTGCTGGGCGAGACGAGATGATGTAGCCAGGGAGGGAGCCGAGACCTGGGACTCCCACACAGGCATGAGTCACATATAGTGGAGCAGCAGCAGCTGGGGACCACAATATCTAAACCTGCGTGGGACCAAAGGTCCCCAGGCCTTCTACCAGTGCAGCTGGCGGTGGGCAGGGGGCTGTGGGAAGAAAAGTAAGAGTCTTTTTGGGAACTCACATTCGGAGAGTCTTGCAAATCCGCCTATGCTGTCACCATCTTCAACAGGAAGTTGCACTTTTTAATGTATCTGTTGGCTGCCCATATATCTTCTTTTGAGACATGTCTATTCATGTCTTTTGCTCAATTTTTAAAGGGTCTGTATGTTTTTTTTTTTCTTTTGGCACATTTGAGTTCCTTGTAGATCAGAAATTAGGCCTTTGTAAGATATACAGTTGACAAATATTTTTTCCATTCTGTGGGCTGTCTCCCTGCTCTCTTGAGGGGTTCTTTTGCTTTGCAGAAGCTCATTAATTTGATAATGTCCCACTTGTCTATTTTATTTCTTAAGGTATTGGCCTTTAGGGTTCTGAGTAGAAACTGGTTCCCAGTTCCAATTTCCATAAGGTTGCCTCCTTCATTTTCTAAGATTCTTATAGTTTGAAGTGTTACATTTAGGTCTTTGATCCATTTAGAGTTGATTTTGTGTATGGTGATAGGTAGGGGTCCTGTTTCAATCTTCTGCAAGTGGTCAGCCAGTTTTCCTCAAACCATTTACTGAATAGGTTCTCTTCTCCCCAGTGGTTGTTGTAGTAGGCTTTGTCAAAGATGATTTGGTTGAGGAATGGAGGCTTTGCTTCCAGAATCTCTATCCTGTTCCATTGGTCTATGTGCCTGTTCTTGTAGCAATACCAGGCTGTTTTGTTTTGTTTTGGTTTGGTTTTTTGAGTTGGAGTCTCACTCTGTCACCCAGACTGCAGTGCAGTGGCCGCTCCTGGCCACCGCAGCCTCAACCTGCTGGGCTCCGGCAATCCTTCTGCCTCAGCCTTCCAAGTAGCCGGAATTACAGGCATGCGCTACCATGCCCAGCTGATTTTTTTGATTTATTGTAGAGATGAAGTCTCGCTGCCCAGGCAGATCTCAAACCCACGGGCTCAGGCAATCCACTCACCTCAGCCTCCCAAAGGCATGGGATTACAGGCTGAGCCACCAAGCCCAGCTACCAGGCTGTTTTGATTACTGTAGCCTTATAGTAAAGTTTCAAGTCTGGAAGTGTGATACCACCACTTTGTTTCTTTTGCTAAGGATTGTTTTGGCTATTCGTGGTCGTTTATGGTTCCATATGAATTTCTGTATTGTCATTTCCAGGTCTGAGAAGAATGATGTTGGTAATTTAATGGGTATTGTGTTGAATCTGTAGATTGCCTTTGGTAGGATAGACATCCTAATAATGTTGATCCTTCCTATCCATGAGCATGGAATATTTTCCATTTGTTTGTGTCTTCTTCGATTTCTTTGAATAGTGTTTTGTAATTCTTATTGTAAAGGTTTTTTACTTCTTTGGTTAGGTAGATGCTGAGGTATTTCATTTTTGGGGTAGCTATTGTGAATAGGATTGCACTTTTAATTTGGGTCTCTGCCTGCTTGTTGGTGGTGTATAGGAATGCAACTGTCTTTTGCACATTTATTTTGTACCCAGAGACTTTGCCAAGTCATTTCTCAGTGCAAGCAGGTTTTTGACAGATTCTCTTGGATTTTCAAGGTGTAGGAACATATCATCAGCAAAGAGGGATATCTTGACTTCCTCTTTTCCTATTTGGATACCCCTGATTGCCTCCTCTTGTTTAACTGCCCGAGCTAGGACTCCCAACACAATGTTGAACAAGAGGAGTGACAATGGGTAGCCTTGTCTTGTTCCAGTTTTCAGGGGAAATGTTTCTGGATTCTGTTCATTTAGCAATATGTTAGCTGTGGGTTTGTCATAGATGGCACTTACTATTTTGAGGTATGTTCCTTCTATACCCAGGTGTTTGAGGGTTTTTATCAAGGAGGGATGCTGGATTTTATCAAAAGCTTTTTCTGCATCTAATGAGATAATAATGTGGTTCTTATTTTTACATCTGTTGATGTATTTAATGACATTATGGTCTTGCAAATGTTGAACTAGCCCTGCATCCTGGGGATGAAGCCTACTTAGTCATGGTGGATGATTTTTTAATGTGTTTTTGGATCCAATTTGCTAGAATCTTGTTGAGGATTTTTGCATCTATGTTCATAAGGGATACTGACCTGTAGTTCTCTTTGTTGGATCTTTACCTAGTTTGGGTATCAGTGTGATGTTAGTTTCATAAAATGATTTGGGGAGAATTCCATCTTTCTCAATTGCCTGGCATACTTTCAGTGGGATTGGTATCAGCTCCTCCTTATATGTTTCAGAGGATTCTGCTGGAAATCCATCCAGGCCACTGATTTTTTTGGTAGGTAGTTTTCATATGGCAGAGTCAATTTCCTGAGTTGATAGTGGTCTATTCAGTGTCTCAATGTCTTCTTGTGTGGTGTCAGAAAGTAATCCATTTCATATAGGTTATGAAGCTTATTTCCATATAGGTGTACATTGTAATCTCTGATAATCCTTTGTATTTCTTCAGGGTCAATTGTGATTTGATCTTTTGTATTTCTGATTGTGTTACTAGGGCTTTTTCTCTCTTTTTCTTCTGGCTAGGGGCCCATCAATCTTGCTAATTCTTTCAAAGAACCATCTTTTTGTTTTTTTGATATTTTCTGTAATATTTTTGTCTTCCATGTTCCATATTTCCTATCTTATTTTTGTGATTTGGATTCTTCTGCTAATGTTGGGGTTTTGGTGGTCTTCTCTTTCCAGCTCCCTTAGGTGATTTGTTAGGTTCTCCACTTGTAATCTTTCCATTTTCTTGATGTGTGCATGTAGAGATATAAATTCTCCTCTTAGAACTAATTTCCTGGCATCCCAGAGGTTTTGGTAAGATGTTTCTTCATTTTCATTTCTTTCCAGGAATCTTTCAATTTCTTTTGTGCTTTTAGTGTTGACCCAGTTGTTGTTCAGAATCATGCTGTTTAGTGTCCATGCCTTTGTGGGCTTTGGGGAAATGTTGTTGGTTTTGATATTTATTTTTATTTCACTGTGGTCTGAAAATGTGCATGGCAAGAATTCAACCTGATGGAACTTGTTTAAGCTTGATATATGATCAAGGATGTGATTGATCTTGGAGTATCTTCCATGTGGTGATGAGTAGAATGTATATTCTGTGGTTGTTGGGTGGAATAATCTGC
>NW_007255961.1:9806-10662 GCF_000164805.1 Carlito syrichta | reverse complement strand
CCTTCCAAACCCTTCCATTCCATTCCATTCCTCTCCATTTCATTCGATTTCACTTCATTCCATTTGATTCCAATCCATTCCAATCATTTCATTCCTTTCCATTTCAAACAATTCCATTCATTCCTCTCCATTCCTTTCCTCTCCAATCCATTCAATTAATCTCCATTCCATTCCTCTCCATTCCATTCCACTCCATTCTATTCCACTCCATTCCATTCTACTCCAATCCACTCCACTCCATTTCACTCCATTCTATTCCAATCCTGTCCATTCCATTCCTCTACTTTCGATTCCTCTCCATTCCATTCCATTCCTCTTCATTCCATTCCTCTCATTTCGTTTTCTTTCCATTCCATTCCATTCCTCTCCATTCCATTCCATTCCTCATCATTCAATTCCTTTCCATTTCACTCTATTCCATTCCATTCCTCTCCACTCCTTTCCATCCCATTCCTCGCCACTCTATTCCATTCCATCCCATTCCATTCATTTCCATTTCATTCCATTCTATCCATTCCTCTCCATTCCTTTTCTCTCCATTCCTTTCCATTCCATTCATCTCCATTCCATTATATTCCATTCCATTTCTCTCTATTCCATTCCATTCCATTCCACTCCATTCCATTGCACTCCATTCAACTCCATTCCTTTCCATTCCATTCCTCACCATTCTATTCCTTTCCATCCCATTCCATTCCATTCATTTCCATTTCATTCCATTCTATCCATTCCTCTCCATTCCTTTCCTCTCCATTCCTTTCCATTCCACTCCATTCCATTCCACTCCATTTTACTCCATTCCATTTCTCTCCATTCCATTCCACTTCGTTCCATTCCTCTCCATTCCATTCCTCTC
>NW_007255961.1:4659-9786 GCF_000164805.1 Carlito syrichta | reverse complement strand
CCATTCCATTCGCCTCCATTCAATTCCATGCCATTACATTCCATTTCACTCCATTCTATTCCACTCCATTCCATTCCATTCATTCAAATCCATACCATTCCCCTCCAATCCTCTCCATTCCATTCCATTCCATTTCCATAAATTCCATTCCTCTTCATTCCATTCCACTCCATTCCATTCAATTCCATTCAATTCCATTCCATACCACTCCATTCCATTTCTCTCCATTCCATTCCATTCTATCCTCTCCATTCCATTCCATTTCAGTCCATTCGATTTGATTAGAATGGATTCCATTCCATTCCAATCCATTCCTCTCCATTCCATTCCATTCCTCTGAATTCTATTCCATTCCTTTCCATTAAATCTTTTCTGTCCATTCCTCTCCATTCCTTTCCTCTCCTTTCCATTTCTTTCCATTCCCCTCTATTCAATTCCATTCCCCTCCATTCCATTCCTTTCCATTCCATTTCATTCCATTCCATTCCATAACTCTCCATTCCATTCCTCTCCTTGAAATTCCATTCCATTTCTCTCCATTCCATTCCATTCCATGCAACTACATTCCATTCCTCTCCATTCAACTCCATTTCAATCCATTCCACTCATTCCATTTCTTTCAATTCCACTCCATTCCATTCCATTCCATTTCATTCCATTCCATTCCATTCTATTCCATTCTATTCCATTCCTCTCCATTCCATTCCATTCCATTGCATTTCATTCAAGCATAATCCATACCTCTCCATTGCATTGCACTCAAATCGTCTCCATTTCATTCCTCTCCATTGCATTCCATTCTCTGGTATTCATTTCATTCCTCTCCTTTCCATTCCATATCGTTCCTATCCTTTCCAATCCTCTCCATTCAGTTCCATTCCTTTTCTCTCCATTCCATTCCATTCCATTCAATATAATCCATTTCTCTCCATTCCGTTGCATTCCAATAATTTCCATTCCATTTATTTCCATTCCATTTAATTCCATTCCACTCCCTTCCATTCTTCTCCATTCCATGCCATTCCATTCCATTGTCTTCATTCCACTCCATTTCATTCCTCTCCGTTCCATTCACTCCTTCCTAATCCATACTACTCCATTTCTCTCCATATCATTCCATGCCAGTCTACTCCATTCTATTCCCCTCCATTCCATTCCATTACATTCCACTCCACTCCATTCCATTCCATTTTCCACCAATTCATTCCATTCCATTTAATTACCCTCTGTTCCATTCCATTCCATTCCATCTATACTACTTCATTCCATTCCAATCCTCTCCAATCCATACTTCTCCATTCCTCTCTATTCCGTTCCACTCCATTCCATTCCATTCCTCTCCATTCCATTCCTCTCCATTCCTTTCCACTCCATTCCTCTCCATTCCATTCCATTATAGTCTTCTCCATTCCATTCCATATCATTCCACTCAATTCCATTCCATTCCTCTCCATTCCACTCCATTCCTTTCCTTCTACTGCCATTTCTTTTCATTCCACTCCACTCCATTCCAATTCCCTTCATTTCTTTCCATTCCTCTCCCTTCCATTCCATTCCATTCCATTCTAATCCATTCCTTTCATTGCAGTTCAATTCCTCTCCTTTCCAGTACTCGCTATAACATTCCATTCCATTCTATTCCATTTCTCTCCTTTTCATTCCTGTCCATTCCATTCCACTCCATTCTTCCCCATTCTTTTCTATTCCTCTCCATTCCATTGCTTCCATTCCAATCCTCTCCATTCCATTGTATTCCGTTCCTCTCCATTCCATTCCTTTCCATTCCTTTACATTCCCTTCCATTAAATTAAATGCCATTCCATTCCATTTCATTCCACTCGATTGCATTCCGTTCCATTCCATTCCTCTCCCTTCCATTCCATTATGCCCTTTTCCATTTCATTCTATACCATTCCACTCCATTCCTCTCCAATCCACTCCATTCCTCTCCTTCTACTGCATTCCAAGCCATTCCATTTCATTCCACTACACTCCATTCAAATTCCCTCCATTTCATTCCATTCCACTCCCTTCCATTTCATTCCATTCCTCTCCTTTCCATTCCATTTCCTTCCATTCCTTTGTATTCCATTCCTTTAATCGCCATTCAATTACTCTCCTTTCCATTACTTGCTATAACATTCCATTCCATTCTATTCCATATCTCTCTCCTTTCCATTCCTCTCCATTCCTTTCCATTCCATTCCTTTCCCTTCAGTTCCATTCTTTTCCATTCCATTCCATTCTATTCCTCTCCATTCCATTCCATTTCTGTCCATTCTATTGCATTCTATTCCATTGCATTCCATTCCTCTCCATTCCTTTCCATTCCTTTCCTCTCCATTCCATTCCTTTCCATTTCTTTCAATTTCATTCCTCTCCATTCCCTTCCATTGTCCTCCAAACCATTTCATTCCAACACATTCCATTCCTCTACATTCCATTCCAATACATACTACTCCACTCCATTCCATTCCTCTCCATTCGATTTCACTCCATTACTCTCCAAGACATTTCTCTCCATTGCATTCCTCTCTGTTCCATTCCAAACCATTTCTCTTCATTCCATTTTTCTCCATGCCATTCCATTCCTCTCCATTCCGTTCTTCAGCTTTCCAGTACTCTGCTATCCTTCCACTCCATTCCCATTTCATTTTTCTCCATTTCACTCCATTCCATTCCATTCCTCTCCATTCCATTCCAATCCTCTCCATTCCATTGTATTCCTCTCCATTCCCTCCATTACAATCAATTTCATTCCTCTCCATTCCACTCCATTCCATTCCAGTCCTTTTCATTCCTCTCCATTCCACTAATTCCATTCCATTCCATTCCACCCTATTCCATTCCTTTCCATTCCATTCCATTTTATTCTTCACCATTTCATTCCAACTCTCTTCATTGCTTTCCATTCTATTCCATTCCATTCTTTGGCATTCCATTCCATTCCATTCCTCTCCATTCCATTCCATTCCCTTACATTCTATTAGATTCCATGCATCTCTATTCCATTTCTCTCCATTCCATTCCTCTCCCTTTCATTCCATTGTATTCCTTTCCATTCCTCTCCCTTCCATTTCTCTCCAATCCTTTCCATTTCATTCCATTCCTTTCCATGCCATTCCTCTCCATTTCATTCCATTCCATTCCTCTACTTTCCATTCATCTCCTTTCCTTTCTTCTCCATTAAAATCCTCTCCATTCCTTCCTCTCCTTTTCCTTCCATTTCATTCCATTCCGTTTCATTCCTCACCATTTCATTCCATTTCTCTCCATCTTTTCCCATTCCATTCCATTCCGTTCCTCTCCATTCCATTCTATCCCCTTCCATTCCAGTCTATTCCATTCTTCTCCACTCCACTCCATTCCATTCCTTTTCATTCCATTTTATTCCGTTCACTACACTCCACTCCATTCCCTTCCAATCTTCTCCTTTCCTTTCCATTCCTCTCCATTTAATTCCATTCCTCTCCATTCCATTCCATTCCATTCCATTCCTCTCCATTCCATTCTATCCCCTTCTATTCCATTCCATTCCATTCTTCTCCACTCCACCCCATTCCACTTCATTCCATTCCATTTTATTCCGTTCACTCCACTCCACTCCATTCCCTGCCAATCTTCTCCATTCCGTTCCATTCATTCCATTCAATTCCATTCCTCTCCATTCTATTCCATTCCATTGCATTCCTCTCTCTTCCATTCTATTGCATTCCTCTGCATTCCACTACTCTCCATTCTACTCCACTCCATTCCTTTCCCCTTCTTTCCTTCCATTCCATTCCATTCCTCTACATTCCATTCCTTTCCATTGCACTCCCTTCCATTACATTCCACTCCATTCCATTCATTCCATTCCATTCCTCTCGATTCGACTCCATTCCATTCCATTATACTCTTCTCCTTTCCATTCCATTCCATTCCACTACTTTCCATTCCATTCCTCTCTTTTCCTTTCTATTCCATTCCTTTATATTACATTCCATTCCTTTCCATTTCACTCCATTCCTTTCCATTCCACTCCAATCCCGTCCATTCCTCTCCATCCAATCCATTCCTCTCCATTACGTACCATTATATTCCATGCCATTTACCCTGTTCCATTCCTCTCAGTTTCACTCCATTCATTCCATTACTCTCCATTCCATTCCAATCCGCTCCACTACATTCCACTCCACTCCATTCCATTCCATTCCATTCCATTGAAATGCATACCATTACTCTCTAATCCACTCCATTCCATTCCACGACATTCCATTCCATTCCATTGCATTCCATCCCATACCTCTCCAGTCCATTCCTCTCCATTCCATTCCATTCCAATGCTCTCCATTCCATTCCAGTCCTTTTCATTGCCCTAATTTCCATTCCTCTCCATTCCGTTCCACTCAATTGCATTCCTTTTCATTCGATTCCTTTCCTCTCCATTCCATTGAATTCCATTCCTCTCCTTTTCATTCCAGTTCACTCCATTTGATTCAACTCAATTCAATTCTCTTCCAATCCATTCCATTCCTCTCCATTCCAATTCATTCCTTTCCATTCTATCTTTTCCATCCATTCCTCTCCTTTTAAATCTTCTCCATTCCATTCCATTCCATTCCTCTCCATTCCATTCGTTTCCATTCCTCTCCATTACATTCCATTCTCCTCTATTTCATTCCATTCCTTTCCTTTCCATTCCAATCCATTCTATACCTCACCATTCCATTCCTCTCCATTCGACTCCATTTCAATCCACTCCACTCCATTCCATTCCTCTCCATTCCATTCCATTCCATTCTTCTCCATTCCATTCATTCCATTCCATTCAAGTATAATCTGTTCCTCTCCATTCAATTGCATTCCAATCATCTCCATTCCATTAATGTATAATCCGTTCCTCTCCATTCAATTGCATTCCAAACATCTCCATTCCATTCCACTCCTCTCCATTCCATTCCACTCCTCTCCATTCCATTCCATTCCTCTCTATTCTATCCCATTCCCTTCTATTCCATTCCGTTCCTCTCTATTCCAATAAATTCCTCTTCACTCTATGCAATTCCATTCTATCCCTTTCCATTCCTCTCCATTCTGTTCCATTGCCTCTCTTTATTCCATTCCATTCCTCTCCATTCCTTGCCA